>NW_006408551.1:4113140-4115035 GCF_000296735.1 Chrysochloris asiatica | reverse complement strand
ACAGAGATAAATAGTGATGCATACTCAACCTTGGAACGACAAGGCTCTGGGATACAGGGATCTAGGTATAGCTTGAAGAGGGTAAATAATACTAAAATCCTTGACTGCCTTATGAAAAAAAAAAAAAAGAAAAGAAACAATCTATGATGGTTACATAGAGGTTACATAGGGGAGGGGAAATTATTCATGGGCTAGAGGGTTGACATATGTTAACATGTGTAACAGGGCAGGCAATATACAACAAGAAGGAGGTTAGCAGAGGAAAGATGAAGGTAGCAGAGACACAGGGAGAAATGCAATAGATATAGTGAATAGAAATAAATACTATTATCTATTGGTACATGGAGTGGATTGAAACCATGTAATGAAACAAAATATATGATTTGTTGAATATAAAACTGATGATATGCTCTGTAAACCTTCACTCAATTCACAATAAAAAGTTGAAAAACAATAGTATATCATTATTGCTAAGTGCCATGGAGTTGGTTCTGACTCATTGCAACCCTATATAGGGTTTCCGAGGAGCAACTGATGTGTGTGAATTGCTGATCTTGCAGTTAGCAGTCCAGTGCTTATCTTACAATGTCCTACCAGGATTCCAAGTGTATATTAAAACTATGAAATAACACTTTTACCTATCAAAGTACTGTTAAGTGCCACCATGTTGGTTCCGACTCATAGCGACCCTGTATAGGGTTTCCCAGGAGCGGCTGGTGGGTTTGAACTGTCGACCTTGCTGTTCAAACTGATATTTTGGTCAGCACCACCCTAGGACTCCACCTATCAAAGTAGCCAAACTAAAACAAGTTTGGTGGTTTACTTGGTTGGTGAGAAAGTGAGGAAGAAGTGGACATCTACACATATCACTGGTAAGTATATCAACTGGGGCCTTACAGGATCGCTATGGGTCAAAACTGACTTGATGACACTTACCAACAACAAGTCTATGAAAGATGATTTGAAACTATCTCTTTAATTTTCAAATACATATACTTCATGAGCTCCATTTTCAAAAAAGTTATGATCATTCAACTATAATAGCAAAAGACTGGAACAACTCTAAATGTCCATCAATAGGGGCCTGATTCAATAAATTATGGCATATTCCAAGACAAAATACTATACAGTTGTTAAAAAGCATGAGATAGAAGAAAAATACTACCAAAAAAGAAGAACTATGAGTGAAACAAGTGCTTTAGACCCAGGGGAAGACTGATGTTAAGACAGATGGAGATCTCCATCGAATGCTGGGTCCTACAGATGCTGAAAGGAGACAAGGACCTTCCTCCTAAACTATGAGCCTTCCCCCAGAGCAGGCACCCTGAATTTGGACTTCAAGCCTTCTAAACTGTGAGAGAATAAATTTCTCTTTGTTAAAATAAATAAATAAATAATGTAAGAAATAGATATTTATGTGCTGATGTGGAAGAATCCTCAGGACTTATTGGTAGGTCAAAAAAGAGCAAAATGCAAGGCAGCATGCTACCATTTATGTTTGTATTTTTTTTAAAGTATGCATGAATACACAAGAAGGGGGAGGGGAATGGAAGAACAATGCAGATGAGAAAACAATTAGGCAGGTTTGCATGTGCTAAGTGGGACACAGTTAAATAATGATGTATGCACAACCTTGGAACAACAGGCCTCTGGGATACAGGGATTGAAGCATGGCTGGAATGGGGAAAAGGGAGGAAATAATGGTAAGATGCTTGGCTGTCTTTTGAATCTTGGTTTCCCTGGCATACCATTATAAAATAGATACTTGAGGGGGAGAGAAAGGAATAGCCAGAAATATCACCATAGAAAGCTTGTAAGTCCATCTTCTGCCTATAACTGATTGGAATACCTAAAATGGGGCTACAACATGCCCAGTGAAAGAGGCTTCCTGCAGA
>NW_006408551.1:4056935-4110943 GCF_000296735.1 Chrysochloris asiatica | reverse complement strand
GGAGCGGAGGTCCCTGGGACCATCAAGGGAGAAGAGCATAGAGCAGGACCCTACCCAGAGAAGCAGTGATGCCAGAGATGATGCAGATGACAATGATGTGGAGAGATGGAGTGGCTGGGGACTTTAGACCCAGCGAGGGAAAGGGGCTATGTGCTGAAGACTGGGGGGGGGACCGTGCAGGTTTGAAGGGTATACCCTTTGGTTGGTTGATGATGCATGGAGGGGATTGTAACCATGACAATGAAATGATATATGATAGGATGAATGTAAAACTAATGTTCTTCCATGTAAAACTATCACATAATTCACAATAAAACATAAAAAAAGCAACAACAAAAAAATACAACCTGATGATCCACCCTGTAAACTATCACAATAAAAGCTTTAAAAAAAAAAAAAAAAAAGACCTACAGCGTGGGATCTCTCATCCAAATACTAACGAGGCCCAACCCTGCTTAGTTTCCAAGATCAGAGGAGATTAGGCACAGTCAGGGTGGTATGGCTGTAGGCAATGTGACCTGGCTCTTCCTGTCCTAAAATGATGCTCTGGGTAGGGAGGGATGCAAAAAATAATAATAACAATGATTGTTTCTTGAAAGGAGAACTGGGCGGCTGTGGAAGAATTATAGGAAGGAATCTTTTCATTGTATTCCATTTTGCATTTTTGAATTTTGCCACATGTGCATGTCAGAACTATTCAAAAATTGAATTAAAAATAGTATGTCAAATTATGTAAGAATATTTGGTGATACAATAGTCATAACATTTTAAGTGAAAAAACAGACTACAAAATAACGTACCCTATATGATACAATTTTATTTAAATTACTTAGATATATATATCTGCAGAAAAAAGACAAAGCAAATACTTAAAATTGTCAATAATATTTTTCTTGGGATGGTCAAATTTAGGGGGATTTTTAGTTTCTATGTGATTTTCTTTGTTTTTTACTTTGAAGACATTGTTGTTGTTGTTGTGTGCCGTGGAGTCGGTTTCGACTCATAGCGACTCTGCACAGGGTTTCCGAGGCTGTTAATCTTTACGGGAGCAGAACGCCTCATCTTTCTCCCGCGGAGCAGCTGGTAGTTTCGAACTGCTGACCTTGCGATTCGCAGCCCGATTCGCAACCACTACGCTACCAGAGGTCCTTAAAAAAATGTATTATTATTTTTTATTAAATATATTAATGATATATTTATCGTATTACTTTTAATGTTATTAAAGAAAAATCTACCTTAATTATTGAATTATAATCTCTTAGCCTGCCTAAATATGCCTCCTACCCAGTGGCCAAGAAACACGAACAAACAAAAACACAGGTATCTCAGGCGGATGACTCTCCCCTCTTTTCAATCATTATCTCCTTCCATACCTCCTGAAGTCAGGCGTCCAAACTAAGGGGGTTAAACGTAAGTCCCAAACTCCTTCCTTTGACCCTCCTGGGAATCTAGGCACCATAATACACACACATAATTACAGGATTCCAGGGGCCAATGCAAATGCATTAAAATGGAGGGCGCTCTCCAAATGCTGAAGCCAATTATTGCCCAAGGAACCTTTTTTCCTTATCCTGGGCTGGGAAGAAGTAAGCGAACAGAGAGAAAATAAGGACGAGTTGCTCAGACTGGTGATGGTATAGCTATCTAAGAACTAGAAAGGGATACACTTAGTCATTTCATGGGCAGGGAAAGTCATGTAACATGGATTATGATTTCAATGGTTCTGGGAAAGCCTGTTACTCAATTCCCTACTCATAGCTGAGCCCTTAAAGTCTAATTCTTTATTCCTTTATTTGTTAAATTTATTTTAATTTGCTATTGTTTATGTTGTTGTTGCTGTTAAGTGCCATCAAATCAGTTCCAACTCTTAGCAACCCTGTATAGGGTTTCCATGGAATTAATGGTGAGCTTGGACCACCAACCTTGCAGTTCAAGCCAACTTTACAGTCCAGTGCATTAACCCACAGTGTCACACCAGGACTCACGATGAATTAATTTTTTTCAACAGAAGTATTTTATTGAGTCAGTAGTATACTAAATACTAAATCCTAGTGTGGCATAGGATAAGCCCTGGACTGCATTGTTAAGTGACATTTTTGAAGTATTTAGCATATTTGTTGTTGTTAAGTGCTATAGAGTCAGTTCTGACTCATACTAACCCTTTATGTTGTTGAGTGGCCCACTTAGTTAGTTCCGACCCATAACGACCCTGTATAGGGTTTCTGAGGAGTGGCTGGTGGGTTTATACTGCCAACCTTGCAGTTTAAACTGGCCTTGCAGTTCAGAGCATTATCCTGCAGCGCCACAACAGGACTCTTACCCTATATAGGGACATTTAAAATGCCTTCAAAATTGAAAACAAAGAAAATCACATAGAAGAAACTAAAAATCTCCCTAAATCCAACCACCCCAAGAAAAATACTGTTGATAATTTTATGTATTTGCTTTGTCTTTTTTCTACATATATACATAAACAAGGTCAGCAGTTCAAGCCCATCAGCCACTCCTTGGAAACCCTATACAGAGTACCTATACAAGTCAAACCCTATACATGTCAAAACAGACTTGACAGCACTTAATAACAACAACTCTGCTAAATGCTTCTAACATTTCATCTTTAATCCTTTTTTATTTCATTTTTAATAGGTTTTATGTGCACATGTGGCAAAAATCAAGTTATTATGAATTGAGTGAAGGTTTACAGAGCAGATTATCAGTTTTACTTTCAACAAATCATATACTTACTTTTATTTCAATGATTGCAATCACTTCAATGTAACATCACTTATCCCAGTTCATTCCTGTGATTCTTATTTCCATTTCTCTTTTTTCCCAACCCTTGTCCTGAAATAAATGCTACCCTTTTGATCTTAAATGGTTGACCATTCTACGGTTTGCATACCTTACTAGTGTTGTTGCCCTCCTTATATACCTATTTACTACTTGGCTGAAAATTGAGCCACATGGGTAAGTTCAGTTCTAGATCTAAAGGGTGACCAAGGGCCATGGTCTCAGCTTCCTCCAGTCTCTGGATGAATTAATTTAGTCGGCTCTTTCTATGAAAAGAACTAGATCAGTGATTTTCTACTATTTCTGCCTCTAGACTACTCACGGAGTCCTGGTGTGGTGCTGTGGGTTAATGTGTCAGATTGCAAAGCCGCTTGAACTGCATATGCAAGGTCAGCAGTTCAAGCTCATCAGCTGCTCCTCAAAAACCCCATACAGGGTCGCTATGGGTCGGAACCAACTCAACAGCACTTAACAACAACAAAAAAAACTACTCACATGAGAAGCTTGCCCACAGTCATACATATCTATTATCTACATCTCTCATTATATAAATAATTACTTTTAACTGATTAAAAGTAGCATGTGGTGGGGAATTCCTTAACAAATTTGGGAGCTCACATGTATAGTTAGTAAAAGCTAGTTATACTGCTCCCCCACCTCTGCCACACTGCTTCGCAGGCTGAGGATCACACCTAGACTGATAGTTTCTTGAAAGCAGGAAATCTCTAATATACCACCACACCAAGCATAGTTCCTAAGCCACAGGCCACTCTTCATAGGTATTTGTTAAGTAAATACAAATTTTCAAGGAGAAAGAGAGCAAGAAGACACTAGAGACCTCCTCAGTCAGTAAAGAGGGAAAATGATGTTAACTACTTCCCAATTTTGCCAAAGGTTAGTTTGTGGGAAGACAGAGTCTAAAATAACCAAAACCAAAACCAAGGGGTTTCATTGCTGTCACGAGTCCATTCCAACCCACAACAATCTATGGTCTTCAAGGCTGTGGTCCTTATGGGAACAGCCTGCTACAGCTTTTCCTGCAGAGCAGCTATTGGATTTGAACCACTGACTTTTGGTTAGCAGCTGAGCACTGAGCCACCAGAGCCCCTTGAATAAAATAACAATATCATCTAACTCTTATCAAGAATTTATTATGTGCCTGGTGCTATGCGAAATACTTTATATGCATTATCTCATAAATGACTGCTTACAGTAATCCTATGTTGTTGTTGTTGAGGGCCGTTGAGTCGATTCTGACCCACAGCGACCCTATATAGGGTTTCCAAGGAGCAGCTGGTGAGTTTGAACTGCCGACCTTTTAGTTCAAATGGTTTTGCAGTCTCACGCATAAACCAACAGTGCCACACCAGGACTCCATAATCCTATGAGGTAGGTTCTATTAGTATTTCCATTTTATAGATAAGAAAACTGAGGCTCATAGAGCTAAGGAAATTTGCCCACAGTCGTACATCTCAGAAATGGTAGAGCAGTTTCAAATCCAAGCAATCTGATTCCAGATCTACATCACCAAGGTAATCAGTGAACTGAAATGCCAACACTGTGTCAGATCCTTATCAGGGCTCTTTCCTCCCCTCCCTTCCCCTGCAGCTCCATTCGGCCACCCACCCACCCCCAGTCTGGGCTCCTCTCCAAAGGTTTCTAGACAGAATGAAAGTCCTTCATCATTCCTTTTTTCCAACCTCAACTCTATTTTCAGAAATATTTTATCCTTCACCTGTCTTCTTAGAGAGGTCTTCCTTGCCATCCCCAACACCAGGTAATTGGAAACCCATTGAGTGGGTGCAATGTCAGTGACTGGGAGACCTGTTATTTTAGAAACACTCAGTCCTCTTACCTTTTAGAAATGTCCCCTGAGAGCCTATCTTTCTCCCACCCACTATCTTAAGCACTCCTCACAGCCTTCTCTGGAAAGTTCTTCAGAATCCCACAGTCCAGATCTTCTTTGTTCTCTCCTTTAACTCCACTCAAACCTCCTTGTGCACTTGGGTATCCCAGAACCTAGTTTTCCATCATTTGTGATAATTAAAGCTAATGGAAGAGACTAAGATCAGGGGTCCAAAGATGAACAACCTATTTCAACCCTCAGTAAAGCACTGGTAGAAGCTGAACTTCAAGCCACAGGCCTGATTTCCATGGTGAAACCCCTGGGGATAGTTACCATGGTAATACTAGAGAGACACTGGCCACAGCAAACATTACCTCCCCTCTCCAATTTTCCTTCAAAAGGCTCCCCAAAGCTAAGGAGAGCCCTGGTCTGAGGATATCAAAGTAATACTGGGTCACTCAAACTATGCTAACTCTGCTTCAGTAACCCTGCAGGCCTCAACCTAGACTTTTCCTAGTGAGGTACTTGACATTCCTGGTTTTTTACCTCTTTAAAAACTCGCTTAACCACTGAGAGACCTGAGGTTGGCAGCATGCAGTGGGCATTTGAATGAAGACATGTGTTCCTCCCTGTCATCCGTCTCATGTCTGGTGCTCCATTTGCAGGGCCTCATAGAGATGCGGCAGCCCAGACAACAAGCGCTAGGACAGTCTGCCCACTGAAGACCAGGCAGGGAATGACAGACACATACATAAACACATCCAGTGACAGCATCACATTGGGATTCTGAGTTACACAAATAGCAAAATAAGATGTATACCACATAGATGGTGACCCAAACATCCTTCTACTTATGACTCAGGCCATTAACTTTTAACAAGCTTCATCCCCCAGATTCCTGGGAGAAGTGTGGTGGGGGCAAAAATAGGGGAGGGAAAAGGTTCACAGAGCTGTCTCACCAGCTTATTTTCCTACTCATTGCCAAGCAGAACAAAGCCCGCAAACCTAAGGGATGCTGAAGGCCAGAGTTAGGTGCCGTACTGCAGAGGCAAAGAAGTGGTTACAGGAAGAAGTAGGGAGTGGGTTTGAAAAGATTATCCTTCACTCTTACCTCACCTTCCCAGCTTCCTCCATTAATTTTTCAGACAGTTCCCCAAACACTGGCCCCCAAGGGGAAACTAGAGGAGAAAAGAAGAAAGGGAAAGGGAGTAGGAGGGTGCCTTGTTATGACCTTCAAAAATCTCCTTAAAACTACTTCTCTTATAGCCCTCATTCGTCTGGATGAGGAAGAGATATTAAGGCTGGGAAGACAAGCTCTCAGGATGCTGCCTGAGACAAAATGGCCCCTCAGAAACATTTATCTTGGAGTAAGATTGACAGGGAGGGCTAGGGTGAGGGAAGATACGAAGCAAGACAAAGGTATAGTCCTTCACATATCAGGCAAAATAGACAAGGGAGTACCAGCTGTGGATCTATGATAGAATCTGAATTGGCAGCACCTCCCCCTCCCACCACCACCCCACACCTTTCATCATCTCTTCTCTCCCCACCTCCCACTGTGTCTCTCCTGTTTAGCTGGGCTAATTGAACAGATCAACACCACACCTCCTTCTCCAACACACACACACCCCCCACATGCCTAGCATGCCAGGAGGACCCACAAAGTCTAAAAGATTTAGTTAGATTTCTGGAGCAAGAAAGCTGGACTTAAAAGTGACTGTTAATCTCTACCTTCATATTGGGGGCAGGGGCTCAAATTCCAACTCAAAGTTAAGTGTGCAGTCTAAACTATTCAACTACTGATCCCCTTTGGATGGCCAGGCATTGTTTTAGCCTAGCCAGAATGACCCCCACCCCCAGCCCCCAGGCTTCAAGATCTAGAATCTCAAGCTAAAGAGAGAGGCACTCCCCATGTAGCAGATACACAAACACAAAGCCAAAGCATCCATCTGAGATCACAGTGTGAGAGCACTCGGTGGTGGTATAGTCATTCTTGAGACCTTTGGGGATGGGTAAGCAGGTCTCTTCTCTTCCTAAGCCATGTTTAATCAAATCCTGAATCTCATTCACCCATAGATGCCAGGCTCCCTCCTCTCCTTTTCTTCATTCCTTTAACAAGCATGTCTATAGTTGCTTTGTGCCAAGGACTGTAGATCAAAGATATATAAGAAATGCCCCTGACCTTGGGAAGCTTATGTGTGCCCCTCCCTTTTTAAGCAAGGCTATAGTTTTCTGGCCCAGCACCCTTCAAGCATCACAGAACTCAATCCCAGTTCCTTTTACTCTACAGCCTGAGGTCTCTACCAACCTAAACAAGGTAGAGTGGATAAGGCCTAGGCATTCCCTTTGGGTCATAACAGTTAAAAGTCCAGAAATTTGGGAAGGCAATGTCATATAGAGGAAAAAAACATGAGTTTTGGAGTCACAGATCTGAGTCTAGCTCCATGAATTAATCGTGTGACCTTGAGAAAGTCATTTAAGTTCTTTGGGCCTCAATGTCCTCATCTGTAAAATGGAAATATTAATTCCTACTTCAGAGTGTTGTTTTGAAAATTAATATGCACAGAGTGAAAAGCACACAATAAATATTATTCTCCTTCATGAAAGATCTCTTCTATGTGTAAGCATAATCAAGATGAGATAGAAGTGGCTTGCTACTTTTTATTGAATCATCAGGAGAAAGGATGAATAAGCAAGTACTCATTAGGGTCTCAGGCTCTGAACGTTTTTTTACTTGTCGGAAGAGAAGTGTTGGGGGATCTTCTTCCTATGTACCTGAGAGAAAAAGGCAGATAGATATTTCCTTAGGACCCCAGAGACTAACCCAAACTGGGTGTGGCATCAATGTATTCCTTTCCCAGAACACCCTTCAACAGATTTGGGCCCTTCCCCCAAGTACAGGCGGTAACTAATTAAAGGGATGATGGGGGATCTAGTCCTGGAGCCCACTTCTATTCACACCTTCACAGAGACCCTGGACTGCCCACCTCCAACGTAGCCCATCCACTAGCCTTCTCCTCCCTCCCTAAGAGGTGGGGGCAGAGATCTGAGCCAATAACAAAGGGAGGATGCACATTCTCCAGGAGGAAGGGTAAACATTAAACATCGGAAAAACATGTCTCTAAGGGGTAGGGACTCTGTAGAAAGCAGCAAAGGGGAGCTTAGTCCCCTGGTCCTGGGGGAAGTAGCCCCCTCCCACTCGGCGGTGTCCTGACAGCGGCCGGGTCAGGCCACACCCAACCATCCTGATGCAGGGGAGAAAAGGAGGGCCTGCAGCTCAAAGGATGGAGGATGAGAGGAGTGAAGGGGGTGACGTGTGGCAGGCAGGCAGGCAGGGACTCCAGTTCTACGATAAGAGTTTCAGCCTCCCGCCCCCTCCCCGAAATCTCTTCCAGGGTATGCACTCACCCCAATAATGACGCTGTCGTCCCCTTGGAAAATGGGGATGAATTTGTCCCCCCGAAGAATTTCAGACTGATTAAGGGGCCGAAATCGGCAGAGCACCTTGATGCTACATTCGTTGTTGGTTTCCGCCATGGTGGTCTCCGACGTGAGGCTGGGACACTTCTGAGGCTGCAGGGGTGATGTGTGCTTCGGAAAAGACCGCGCTCAGCTGAGGCCGAGGCGGCGGAGAGGCGCTCAGTCTCTGTTGGGGGCACGGGGGCGAAGACTGGGAGCAGGAACCGGGCGCGCTTTCCCTCCTGCGGCACAGGGCTGCGGGCGGGAGACCTGGCGGCTGGTGCTCTCGCAGCACTCTGCCTCTCCGCCCAACGCGCTGCAGCTCTGCGCTGCGGGCTTGGGCGGGGCAGTGAGGAGGACAGAAAAGGGAGGGGGGAGAAGGCGGGGCCTCCTTCGCTGGGGGCCACACGCTTGACAACGACCCCGAAAGGGTGTGTCCTTTCCTTTCTACTAGCCTCCTACCCACTACCCATCCCTGAGACTCAGAGATAACCTTGCCCTCACCCTTCCTCAGACAGTTCACATATGTCTTCCTCCCCCGTACTCTGTTTGTCCCTGCCTTGGACTCCACCCCCTGGAAGGCAATAAAGGGTCAGAGGTGGGGTTGTCTAAGGAAGAAAGCCAAAAAAGTTTCTGTCCTTTTTTACTGAGGTATCCCTTACCCAAGTCGCAATCCTCTTTCTAAATTGGAAAAGCATTTTTCATTCGCCCTTCCTATCCCCACACACAAACGCTAAATTCCCAGTCTACGAAACCTTCAAGGTCGCCAAGTCCATTCTTAGGGCAGTCTGGCTACTTTCTCCCCCTTCTATAGCCAGATATGTACCTTATTCTCTCCCCAACATATACATCAGATCCCCAGTTTGAGAGAAGACAAACTCCCATTCTAGGTAATTGGAATTCAAAAACAGACGAATTTCTCATTTTTGCTGTCTAAATTAGGGCTGGAATGGAGGTGGGTGGGAGTCATTTTTGCAACAGAATCCAGTATAGGAGGGGTGGTGATAGGAGTGGGTGAGGCTAGAGGGGCTTCTGAGATGACCCTTTGAGGGAATACATGTATGTGTGTTTTAAGCAGGTTTAGGCCATATGTAAGTGTGTGTTTCCTGCTCAGTTACTTTTGGATAGAGTTCCAGTACTCCATCCCCTTTCTCTGGCCTTTCTTCTCTGTTGGCCTCCCCTCTCCCCACTTCCCTGACAAAACTTAAACCCAAAGATGCCTTCTTTTTTTTTCTTCCCTTCCTATTCAGACTACTGATGCAGGCCCTGGGCAGAACATCCAAGAAGCTGGCCAAATTGATTTTTCTCCATGTCACAGGCTTTTACTGGATTGCAGGAGTTGAAGCTCTATGCAAAAGGAGAGGCAAGGTGATGGTAAAAGTGAGGAGCAGATAGTAGTTATGCCTAGCAACTGTCTGGCAAATGTTTAAGGTCACTTAGACACTATGGGGCAGGGTGAGGGGAGGCTGATAAACTGGCCAGATAAGACCCAACTACTCAGAACTCATCCAAGGGAGGTTTCCCCTTGTGTGGTCTACACCTCTAACCCACCTAAATTCTTAAGAGAACTGGGAAGATATGGTCCAGCATAAGGAACTGGATGAGAAGGCAGTGGTACTATGAAGAAAGAGTTTGGGGAAGGAACCAGGAGAACACAGATAGAATTTTCCAATCTCAGGAAAATAGGCATCTCTCTAGTCATTTGGTTTGACACAATTTCTAAGTGTCATAGCATTCTTCAAGCTCCAGAAACATCCCACCATCAACATCCCAGGGATTCCAGGGAAGCATCCACAGTGAAGGAGTCAAAATGCCAGTCAATGGACAGCCACTGGATACCCTCTCACCCTCCTTGAGAACAACAACAAAACAGAACAATGTGATACTGCCTGTCAGATCAGTGCTCTATTCAAAAAAAAAAAATCATCTATATGAGTCTAAAATGTCAAAATGTAATCCAAAGGAAAGATAAGAAAATAAGGGGACATGAAAACTAGAATACTGGAAATGTAGCACCAAGATCACAAAGTGATTGTTGATACAACATGAAAAATGTAATTACTGTCATTGATCAATTTGTATGGAAATTGTCAAAACTTCCTATGTAAACTTTCACAAAACACAATATTATTATATAGATTATATATATATATATATATAATATGACTCTGGCAATATCATGGATTAGGCAGACACATAACACAGACCATCTATAACAAAGATACGAGACACTAAATAAAACAGACACAGATGAAATTTCTGGCACTCTGAATTTCAGAAGAAAGGTTAGAGAAGTGGATAGAGCTCTTGCCAGAAGGATGTCAAGAAAGTGAGGCTGAATGGTGAATGTCTGGCCAGATGCAGTTTGACCATCTTGTGAGCAGCTTTGGTAACAGAAGGAGGCCTGACAGAGCAGATTCACACAGGCAACAGGAAAGGTGGATTCCTCCTATTTCCCCATGCTCCCCGCTGACCAAAGGTCTGCTTTGTGAGCTCCTTGCATTGCAGGAGCCCACCAGAGATTTCTTCTCTCTGGGTCCAACAACTGCACTGTTGGTTTTCACAAATACAAGAACCTTACAATGTCCCTGAGACAATAGACAATTTCAGCTTACACGAAGAAACAGGAGAGAATGGCTCAAACAAATGACTAAATTGCAGAGACAGAAAATATTTCTGAGGAAAAAAAGGTAATAGACACCTGACCCAAGCCATGGTATTTTCAATAACCTCATATGGATACGAAAGCTGGATAGTGAATAAGGAAGACCGTAGAAGAATTGATGCCTTTGAGTTGTGGTGTTGGAGGAGAATACTGAAAGTGCCATGGACTGCCAAAAGAACCTATAGATCTGTTTTGGAAGAAGTGCAGCATAGTGCTCCTTGGAGGCCAGGATGGCTAAGCTTCGTCTCTCATACTTTGGACATATTGTCAGGAGAGAACATCACTGGAGAAGGATGTCATGCTGGGTAAGATGGAGGGTCAGAGAAAAAGAGGAAGACCCCCAACGAGATGGATCAGCCAGGTGGCATCATTGATGGACTGAAGTTTGGCAGCGGTGGTGGGGTTGGCCCAGGATCGGACATTATTTCGTTCTGCTGTGCATGGGGTCGCTATAAGTTGGTTCTGACTCGATGGCACCTGACAACAACAACAGCCTTGAGATTGGCAGCCCGACTCATAACCACTACGTTACCAGAGCTCCTTACACAGTGTTAAGTACTATAGAGAAATACAAAGGGGAAACATTGCAATCTGGGAAGAATCACCCGACCATCTGAAAAAGTCAGGCCGAGGTAACAAACAGCACATGATGTTGTTAGTGATTTCTGTGGATCTGTAAACATTGGCTCCAAATAGGCTTTCATTAAAAAGGAGATATTTTTGTCAGTATGAAAAAAAAAAAAAAAAGGTAATAAAACTAACTGAAAATTCAAATGAATGATATTTTGGTACATTCAACGGATTGACAGAAAGATTAAGGAAAGCAAGGAGGACACAGAAAATGCTTTAGAAGAATACAGGAAAACTGTACAAGGACAGACAAACTAAATGCAAATTTTTTAAAAATTCAAAGCCTGCAATTAGAAACCCAGAAGATTAATTCTAAGGTTTCAGAAATGGACAATACATTGAAAGGGCAAAGGAGAAGATTTTAAGCAATGGAAACCCAAATTGAAGATAAATCTCTCAATATTAGTATGCTAGAAAAACAATTTAAAAATCTGAAGAAAGCCTAAGAGTTATGTGGTACATCATGAAGAGGAACAGCTTATAAGTGACTGGAATCCCAGAAAAGGAAGAGACAATAAAATGCACAGAGAAAATTGTCGAAGAAATGTTGGAAGAAAACTTCCCTAACATGATGAAAGACAAGAAGATAAGCATACAATAAGCTAAACGAACCCCAAAAAAGATAGATTTAAAAAAAAAATCACTAAGATGTATCTATATCTTAAACATTTCAAAATCAAAATAAGGAAATAATTGTGAGAACTGCTTGGGAAAAACGAAACGTTACCTACAAAGGAAAACCAATAAGGCTAAGCTCTGATCTCTCAGCAGAAACCAGGCTGACAAGAAGGCAATGGGATGACATATAGAAGACTCTGGAAGAAAAAAATTGCCAACTAAAAATCATATACCCAGCAAAGCTGTCCCTCAAATACAATGGCAAAATTAGGACTCTTCCTGATAAACAGAAATTTTAAAAATTTGTAATAACCAGACTAACTTTATAAAAAATGCTAAAGGGCGTTCTTTGGACTGAGAACCAACAAGAACAAACAACATGAGATTATCATATATGACAACACCACTCAAAACTAAATCCAGATACAAAAGTATTTAAAGTAAAACAAACCTACAAGACTGAAAAAGGGAACCAGAGATATATCAATGTATAATAAACTACAAAGCAAAAACAAGGAATAGTGTAGATACAAAACTTCCAAATGACAAGGCAGTTATTTCCATTTCAAGATAAAAGACTGCTTTACACCGAGAAAAATTAAAAAGTAACAAGGTAAACTAAAAAAATAAGTAAATATAGCTGCACATTAAAGTTAAAAAAGAGGAAAACTAGAAAGATTTAGTAAACATAAACACAACAGAAATAAAATCAAAAAGAAAACTCACAAACAAAATGAACTCAGCATAGAAAATTATGTGGAACAAAGAAACCAGCAACACCACAAAAAGACACACAGAGAAATGACAGTAATCAATTCTTACTTATTTATATCTAATGGAGATGGATTAAATATACCAGTTAAGAGACACAGCAGAATGGATAAGAAAACAGGATCCTTCCATATGCTGTCTACAAGAGATATAACAAAAAAGATGGAGACAGCCTAAATGCCCATCAACAGAAGAATGGCTAAAAAACTTTGGTACATATACACAATGCAATAGTATGCAACAGTGAAGAAGAATAATGAATCTGTGAAACATCTCACTACATGGCTGAACGTGGACGACATTATGCTGAGGAAAATTAGTCAGTCACAAAAGGACAAATATTATATGAGACCAATATTATAAAAAGTTTTTTTTTTTAAAGAATGTTTTCTTGATAAAAGAAACAATCTATGATGGTTATGGAGTTGGAAGGGAAAATTATTCACGTGCTAGAGTGTAGCTACATGTTAATATGGGTGACAGAGCAGGCAATATAAAAGGAGGGAGACTAGCAGAGGAAAGATGAAGGTAGCAGGAGACGCATGAAGGAATGCAATAGTTAAAGTGAATTGGGGTAAATACTGTTCATTATCGGTACACGGAGGGGATGGTAACCATGTAATAAAGCAAAGTATATGATTTATTGAATGTAAAACTGAAGATCTGCCCTGTAAACCTTCACTCAATTCATAATAAAAAGTTGAAAACAAGAAAAAAAATAAAACGTGGTGAGTTTTTCACAAAGCTAGTTTGTTAAGTCTTTTTCCTGCAACAATTATCTATGAGTTGATCCATACAAGCTGAACAGGTATGGGAAAGAGAATGGGACTGTACCCTCAAATATATATGAGGGAGCTTCAAAAAGTTCATGGAAAATGAAAAAGATAATGGAAAATTTCTTCTAACTTCCTGAAGCCTCCTTGTATAGGTTTTGACAGGATATTTCTACATATGTATTTACTTATGCTGCAAATGGCACCCTGGTATAGCGCTGTAGGATAAGCACTCAACTGCAAGGTCCATTTGAAATGCAAGGTTTGTTGTTATTGTTAGGTGCCATCGAGTCAGTACTGATCCATAGCGACCTTATGCACAGCAGAACGAAACACTGCCTGATCCTGGGCCAACCTCACTATTGATGCCACACTTGAGTCCATCGATGCTGCCACTTGGCCAATCCATCTCATTGGGGGGGGGGTCTTCCTCTTTTTCTTTGACCCTCCACCTTACCAAACATGATATCCTTCTCCAGTGACTGGTCCCTCCTGACAATATGTCCATAGTATAAGAGACAAAGTTTGGCCATCTTGGCCTTTAAGGAGTACTCTGGCTGCAATTCTTTCAAAACCATCTATTAGTTCTTTCGGCAGCCCATGACACTTTGAATTACGGTTCTCCAACACCATAACTCAAAGGCATCAATTCTTCTGTGGTCTTCCTATTCACTGTCCAGCTTTCACATGCATATGAGGTTATTGAAAATACCATGGCTTAGGTCAGGTGCACCTTAGTCCTCAAGCTGACATCATTGGTCTTCAACACTTTAATAATAAAAAGGTCTGTGTAACACATTTGCCTAATGCAATACGTCGTTTGATTTCTTAACTGCTGCTTCCATGACTGTTGATAGTTGATCCGAGAAGAATGAAGTACTTGAAAACTTCAATCTTTTCTTCGTTGATAAGAATGTTGTTTATTGGGCCAGTGGTGAGGATTTTTGTTTTCTTTATATTCAGATGTAATCCATACTGAAAGCTGTACTCTTTGATCTTCATCAGTAAATGTTTTAAGTCCTCTTCACTTTCAGCAAGCAAGGTTGTATAATTTGCATATCGCAGGTTGTTAATGAGTCTTCCTCCAATCCTGATGCCACATTTTTCTTCATAGAACCCAGCTTCTCGTATTATTTGCTCAGTATACAGGTTGAATAAGTATGGTGAAAGAATACAACCTTATCGCACACCTTTCTTAATTTTAAAACATTCAGTGTTCCCATTTTCTGTTTGAACAACTGCCTCTTGGTCTAGGTACAGATTCCTCATGAGCACAATTAAGTGTTCCGGAATACTCATACTTCGCGATGATGTCCATAGCTTGTCATGATCCACACAGTCAAAAGCCTTTGCATAGTCAATAAAGCACAGGTAAACATTTTTCTGATATACTCTGCTTTCAGCCAAGATCCATCGGACATCAGCAATGGTATCCCTCGTTCCACAGCCTCTTCTGACTCCAGCTTGAATCTCATGAAGTTCTCTGTCAATGTATAATTGTAGCCGTTTCTGTATTACCTTTAGCAAAACTTTACTCACATGGGATATCAAAGAGATTGTCCGAAGATTTCCACATACCGTTGGGTCACCTCTCTTAGGAATGGGCACAAATATGGATCTCTTCCAATTAGTCGGCCAGATAGTTGTCTTCTAAATTTCTTGGCAGAGATGAGTGAGTGCCTTCTGTGTTGTCTCACTTTCTTGAAAGATCTCTATTTTTATTCCATCAATTCCTGGTGCCTTGTTCTTTGCCAATACCTTCAGTGCCCCTTGGACTTCCCTCCTTCAGTATCATTGGCTCTTGGTCATATGCTACCTCTTGAAATGGTTGAACATTAACCATTTCCTTTTGGTACAGTGATTCTGGTATTCCTTCCATCTTCTCTTGATGCTTTCTGCATCATTCAACAATTTGCCCAGAGAATTTTTCAATAATGAAAAGTCGAGGATTGAATTTTTTTCTTCAGTTCCCCCAGCTTGAGAAATTGTGAGCATGTTCTTCCTTTTTGGTTTTCTGATTCCACATCTTTGCATATTTTGTTGTAATATTTGGTTTTATCTTCTCGAGCTGATCTTTGAAATTTTCTGTTTAATTCTTGGGCCTCCTCATTTCTTCCATTTGCTTTAGCATCTCTACTCTGGAGAACAAGTTTCAGTGTCTCTTCTGACATCCATTTTGACCTTTTCCTTCTTTCTTGTCTTCTCAATGATTTTTTGCTTTCTTCATGTATGATGTTCTTGATATCATCCCACAACTCTTCTGGTCTTCCGTCTTTAGTGTTTAATGTATCAAATCTGTTCCTCAGATGATCTCTAAATTCAGGTGGGATATATTCAAGGTCATATTTTGGCTCTCATGGGCAGCTGGTGAATTTGACATGCAAGGTAAGCATGTCAAATCCACCAGCTGCTCCCTAGAACCTATACAGCATTGCTATGGGTCAGAACTGACTGGACAGCACTTAACAACAAATGCTGCAAATATATTCATGAATACAGTAGAGCATAGAGGGGACAAAGTTATAAAAACTTCTTAGCTATATGAAACACCTTGCGTGAATGAACTCCTGGACTTTGGGGCTCAGGCTTATAGTGTAGGGGGGCACTAAGGTTAATTGGCACAACATAATCCACAAAGACAAGGTTCATAATCTCAGGGTTCTACTAGTCTCAATCTGTCCAGTAAACCTGGTCTTTTTTTTTATGATTTTGATTTTTGTCCCGCATTTTTCTCCCACTCTATCCAGGACTATGTGATGTAATCCCTTTCAGAGTAGTTGGTATGGGTAGTCAGTCACCACCTACTTCTCTTAGACTTGGGTGAGAGGCCAATAGTTGCACCTTTGGTGAGTAGTGACTAGGGTCTTAAAAGCTTCTGCATGGCCACCTAACGTGCAACTATTGGTCTCTCCCCATTTGGAACGAAGAAGAGTGAAGAAAATCAACATGGAAACAATTAGTCCAATGGACTAATGGACCACATGAATCTCAGTTTCCAGGACCCTGAGTCTAAGAGAACTAGATGAATAGAGTGGAAGAAAAATGTGGAACAAAGCTCAAAATCATAAGAAAAAAAGACCAGGTTTACTGAATGGACAGAGACTAGTGAAACCCCTGAGATTATGGACCTTATTTAGTCAACCTTCAAGTTTGGTACAAAATTCATCTCTGTGGATGAATTTGCAGCCAAACAATATAGACAGATCTATAGAGTGAACAATAACACTTGGGAGGTATTCCCTTCTTAGAATAATCTACCATATGAGATTAAAACTGCAGTGTTTGCCCAAGGACAAAATTCAGAAGGCAGAAAGTGTTAGAAAAGGACGAATGGAAAAGGCAAACACAGGGAGGAAGTGGAATAAATGATGCTACCTTGTGGGGATTACAATCAATGACATGAAGCAAAATGTGTATGAATTGTTGAATGGGACTCTGATTTACTCTATAAAGCTTCACAGAATTCACAATAAAAAAAACTGTCTTTTATTCTGAGACTTCCTTTTTTTTTTTTTTTTAACTAAATAAAGATGTACTGACTTGGAAAAATAAAAAGGTGGAAATTCTTAAAAGGGTTTGCTGTTGCTGTTTGAATTTTATTGAACTGTGAAAAAGTCTGGAAGTTGTTAGTGATGTGGTTAAGAGCACAGAATAGGTTCAAACAGATAAGGAGCCACTATTTTCCTGTTATATGAATTTTGAAATAGGGTTGGCAAATTTAGAAGTGGGGGGAATCAAGCAAAACAAAAAATAGGACACCCCGTTAGATTTTAATTTCAGAAAACTAGTTTTTGTGCGTGCATTTCCCAATACGGGACAGGACTTAGGTACACTAAAAACTATCAGTACTTTTACTGAAATTCAGATTTAACTAAGTATCCTGTATTTTAACTGACACCTCTTACTCAAGAAAATAACATTTCCATTCCCAATACACACTGTTTATTAAATTTTACTTGCTTTTGAAGTGCTGGCTGTGCCACAGCAGGACTAGTGTGATTTTGTCTAGTCATTTAATTTCTGAAAGTCTCAATATACTCATCTGAAAAACAGGAGATACATAAGCTCTTTCACAGACTTGATGTAAAAAAAGACAAGTAGAGTGAAACCGCTCTCTAAGGTTATTATCGTTCCCCGCCCAAGCTACAGTCTGCCAAAACTACACATCCCACAATCCCAAGAGGTGTTTTCCTTTCCATCCCCAGCATTACTTCATGCCCTGGCCTCGTTCTCGCCAATCCCTGCTTCGCCAGGGGGTGTGGTATCGGGCTATTCTCGCGACTTTTCCTTTACCCTTCTGCTCTTCTACTCCTGTCGCGAGACTTGCAGCTTCTCCGCCTCCTTCGCCGCTCCCTTTGCCGCCGTCTTAACCCTGGACCCGGACTGAGCCTCTCCCCTATCCGAACACCAGCCCCGGCTCCACTGAATCCCCGGTCCCCCAACCCCGCCTCGCCGCCGCCATGGCGGACCCTAAATACGCCGACCTTCCCGGCATTGTGAGTACAGGGTCGGCCCGGCTCCCCAGGACCTCGCTTCCGACCTCCCTGGGACCCCTGACAAACACCAACCCGTAACCTTTGCGCTTAAAGCCCTTACTCCTCCCTAAGGGCGTGTGCCCCTCACAACCCTATCGGCCTCACCTCTCTCCGGACTCCTCCTACCCGACTGGGTCCTGGCGGTCAGAGGCGCACCAGGCCCCCTTTTGGGCAGGTGCCGGTTCCCCGGCCCCGGAATCATCTCTGGTCGTTACCACTTGTTCATGTTGGCACCTCCCGTGCCGCTCCAAATCTCAAATCCTTCAAACTCACACCGTACCCCAGAACACATACATCAGACCACTTTGTTGGTCTTCACCCTGCCAAGGACGAGGTTAAGGTGGCCAAACTTTTTTCCTGTCTGAGGTGGAACTTTGCCCTTCCAGGCATCTGCCTCTCCCTTCTCCAGGCACACATACTCTCCTTGTTCGATTCTGTCTGCATCTTTGGGGTGGGGCTTGGGTTATAAAACCTGGGTCCTGACTCACCCTCAGTCCTTGTGCCAGAGTAGTGGTGTACCGGGCCTAATTCAGGATAGCCCTCATTTACCTTTGACATAACGATTGCCAAGGACATGTCTCCCCTTCCAGATTCTGGGTAACATCTTTGTCATCACTACACACCATTTGCCATCAGGTCCCAGTTGTCCTCACTGTCATCCCCACCTTGCTGAGATGTGGGGAATTGACATGTGGAAAAGAAAGGACAGGATTCTGACTTAGGAGTCTGCCTTTGCTGTTGGTTTGAGTGGAGAAAGGGGTATTCATGGGTACTGGGTAGTGAGGTCTGGTATTCACCGCTTCTATTTGCAGGCTAGGAATGAGCCAGATGTTTATGAAACCAGCGACCTACCTGAGGATGATCAAGCGGAGTTTGATGCGGTAAGACAGTGTGCTACCTCAGGACTCCTAGACTCTGACCTATATTCCCCAGGCAGGCCCTTTCCCTTTTCTGGCGCGCCACAACAATAAGTGGGTATGCCAACCCCAGCTTCGGTGGTATGTAGGTTGCAAGGCTTGGAAAGGCCTCCCTGGGCCTACAGCTACCAATCAACAGTGCCAGGAAAAAAAGATCAGTGGAAATACAACCAAGAAGACTTATTTGCTAGGCTCTGATCCTTGGGCCTTTTAAATCAAATCAGAGTATCTCAAATTTGGGGCTAGAGACTTACTTAGGTCTGTGGGTTTTAGTCCACGGTAATCATGAAGCCTGAGCACTTACAACACTTATAAGCTGTTTGAAGTTAGGAGTAGGCCTTTTATTTCATAAGATATTTTACTATATATATTTAATAGCTACCAAAAGCTATGCTTTGAAGTATAGAAGAATATTTTATTTGAGTATTTAGTATTCATTGGACAAAGAATAACAAAATGATCTGGAGATTCTATAGCGATAAAGGGACTGGTAAGAGCAAAATTAGTTTGAGTGAGAACATAAATCTTTCACATCATCAGAAGAGAGACCCTTGTAGCATCCTCAGATCCACCAAAAAATCTAGACTAAGAAGGAAGGAATGAGCTAGAGGAACCACGTAGCATTGTGTATTGGATGTGTTCATTCTCTGTTGGTTTTTGTGCAGTGCAGAGGAAGGAAGAAATATTTTTGCACTCAAGGAGCCCCAAACTAATGGGGAAGTTAGGATACACATGGGAAACATATGGAAGAAAAAAACAATATTGAGTGAATGAAAATCAACATAATAGAAACTATATGTAATTGCCAAGAGAGGAGCAAAAATCTATTAGCATGTCTTACAGGATGTGTTTTAGGTTCTGTTATTTCCAAAGAGAGCTGGGCTGGTGTCATATCGATGTTGTGAAAGCTGACCGGGTCAGAGGAATAGGCTTAACACGCGTATCTGTGAGTCCTGTGGCTATGTCTGTGGGCTGGTTAGTTCTGGGGAATGCTGGTTGCTGTCTTATAATGTATGGCTTGGCGTACTCACTTATTCCTTATTTGATTCCCCTGTATGAAAGTGGTCCCTGCTTTGTGGGGAACACCTTCCCTGTCCCCCTCTTTCAGTGGTGTGTTCCTTGTGGCTTCTGTATTTGCTGGCATGTCAGTCTGTTTCCCAAGCTTGAGTATCTGGAAAACAATGCAGAATAATGGTGTTGCCCAAGGACCTGGGTGTGCATCTTGCATTCCAAGAGGGATTTTATTAGGAAGCTACCTCTGGCCTCACAGGGTAGGGGTGTGGATGCTGAGGACTTCACTGTATTGCCAGTGTTCAGAAACTGCTCGATTATGGCCTAGACCTCTGCCTAGAAATTATCAGACGGTCATGGTAAGATAATGAATGGAGCTTTGTAACTTTGTCCATGACTGAAACAAAAGGGTAGTATCAAACAGTCCCCTTTTCAGACCCACCCCACCCCCCAAAAAAAGAAAAAAACATTGTAACTTTCCTTTTGAAGGACTAGAAGATCTCTTAATAAAAAGAAGATGATACCCATACCCATTCCAGACATGGAAGAGCTTAAATGTGCTGCTCTGATTGGCTGTTTCCCCCCTACTGAGCCTGAGCTGCTTATTTGAGTAGTGTCTAGTGGGGTGACTGATGGAGAGAGAGGGTACCATGAGGCTTCATTTCTTGTATGTTGCCCAGAATGCTAGTATAGCAGTGCTCGGGAGCTGGATAGTGAATACAGAAGGAATCGAGATGCCTCCATCACCTAAGGCTCAGATAAGTGGCTCTCCAACAGTAGGGAAGAGTAAATGGGGTGGGGACCTTCAGCTGCTCCAGGAGTCCTCAGGACTGAGATGTTTCCTGATGTCAGCTAATTTCTGGCCCCTGCGTCTCCCTATGGGCCTCTGAAGGGCAACTTTCGGGAAGTCAGCTGAGTAATGGCTCTGTTTGCTGCCCTTAATAGTGATGTAAATGTGTAACTGGAGGAGCTGTGGGTTGCCCTTAGACAATCCAGACACCGCTTGTCTATGAGGCCTGGATTCTACCCAGCAGCCTATCCCTTTAGCTACCTTCCAAAGACCCAGCACAGGTGACAAGTGCACATACCATTTTTGTGGCTGAACCGGAAGTTATCAGTCACCTATATTAGCCTCTGGCAGTAGCATTCTCTGCCTCAGTCTCCAGATTATATTCAGTTTTGTTTTTAATTTTTTTTAAAATTTAAAAATTTATAAAAATTTAAAAATTAAAAAAAAAAAGTTAGATGTACATAGAACAAAAGATTCAAGTCTGTATAGTAAAAAGCCTCTCCTACCACTGCCCATTACTACTTCCCTGGGGACAGCCAATATGACCAGCTCCTCCTCTATCTGGGAGATCCTCTTCTATGCATTGTAGAGTGATGGGAGTGATGGGCTTGTTTGGAAATTTTTCTTAAAGTGTCTTGTCAGGAAAGCTAATTCCCCAATGGAATTCTCTTCTGGTCTCACAGCCTTCCTTGAGTCTGTGGCATTCTGCTCATGACTCTTGAACCACTGGAAACAAAGGAGTCAATTTTTAAAAAATTTTATTTGAAACAATTTTGTTTCGCCCTTAAGGTTTAACTGCCCCCCACCCCCACCCTGCCCCAATAACATATGAAGGGGGGAAAAATTACCTAGCCCAACCTTGGTGGGACCCTGGCAGAGGCTTCCTTTCTCCAAGGATTGGTAATGCTGAACACCAGCAGCCTGAGAAGAGAAACAGTTTCCCTCCTTGTAATTTGGGGTATCATAGAGTATGCTTGATTGTGTTCATTGACTGTTGGCACACTTGAACTTATCTGAGTTTTTCCTAATGCTTCCCCCATCCTCCCTCCTCACTACCTTGCCTGGACACTAGTTTGCACAAGTAAGACCATTCGATGCTTCTTCTCTGCATGTGATTTTTTTCATCTGCCATCTTGCATGCATTGCTCTGCAACTGTGCCCTTGTTGTGGTTAATCGTTTTAAATTCCAGTGAGTGCCTAGCTGGGTCACTGTGGGGCCTGCTGGCCTCATATTTAAGGATCATTAATCAAGCTTGGAAGTACAACTCTTGATCCATGAATCATTGTCTCTTCTCCTGTGAGATCTGCAAAATAAAACTGTCCAGCAAAGGACGGGATGGAAGCATGGAGGCTGTGGTTGCTTTTGGACATGAGGCATTTAGGAGCAGGAGTTAAAAGGGGATTACCTTTCTCCACCCTGACTTGGAGCCATTCTAGGGTGGAGGACAGCCACAGTCATCACTTCTTAGTTGCATGTGGATTATCCCTGGAAAAGAAACCAATTTTGTTATCCCCTACTGAAGTCTCTAGAGAAAAGGGGTGGGGAAGAGACTGGTATTGTATGCAATTTAAAGATAAAAATAATTTGGGTTATTTGTACTTCACAAGACTCTGCTTCTGCACCCCTCCTTGAGAAGTAGATGGCTGGTCAGCATTATGTGGATCCATCTTGGACAGTTTTATTCTACAGCATTATCCCTCTTCCTTGTCATCATGATTCTGGAGCCCCCTTGCTGCAGTTTTGGTGCAGAGCTGGAACAGGCTCAGAGAGCAGCAGTACTCACCTCCTCTCTGATTTAGAACCTTAGGTCATGCCCTCTGAGGGTCAGCCATTAGCCAAGTAGCCCTGGGGAGTCCATTAGTGAAAGGGACTACGAATAGTGCACCAGGTAAGCTGGTACCCATTATCAGGGCACCTGGGATTTTCCAGTCCAGGTAACTGGTATGCTGTGTTTCCATGGTGATGTATTACTCCAAGTTGTTGGAATTAATAAATAAAATACTCTTCACAGAGCTGGAGGTAATATATACTATTTACAAACTAATATGACACTTTTCCTTGTCTGATTTTCTATCCTCCCGTTTTGTTGTTCCATATGATTTGAACTTGAACTCATGACCCATTGTCCTCTCTTCTTGAGTTTCTCCCAAGCTGGCTTTAGCTTGGTAGGGGAAGTAAGAGAAAGATGTCTTCCCTTGTGTTTGCATGTATGCACCTGTGAGTGCTTACACCAGCTGCCCACTCTGCAGAGACAACCTAGGCCAGACAATAAGACCTGGACCTACCTCTACCCTACAATGAAGAACATGTCTTGCTGGGCTGGATCCTGGTGTTCAACAGGGATTGGAGAGGTTGAGGTTCAAGTGTATCTGTGGCTGTACTTTGAGACAGGAAGTAGCATTACCTTTATCTCCATGGATTTTTTTATGCACCAAGCATCCTCAACCCTCTTATACTTCTCCCTATCAAGAGAGCTCCTGGAGAGGCAGGGCCTCCCTCTGAGTATCCCTTCCTGGCCATTCTTCAGCAACCTTGCCTACAACTCGGAGCCTTGTCTGTGTGGCCTGGACTAAATGAAGTCTTCTTTGAAGTACTCATACCCTTTCCCTTGTCCACCCTCCAGCCCCTGTGAAGCTTGTAAACTTAGGGTTGAAGAAACATGTTCTGCATATGGGCTGGTAGCTGTGAATCTTGGTTTCTTCTAGACTCTTTATGCTAGCACATCATGACAGAATTACTCTGGACCCTCTCAGAGCTGCAGAGTGAGTTACCAATTACTCAAGATGGATTCCAATAGGCCTGGCTGCATGAAGGACCAGGATTTGTCCTGCCTCTCCTCTGACAGCAGGAAATAAGAATGGGACTGGAATTAAGTACTTCATGTTTCCTTAAACTCACAATCTATAGCTGACATATTCTGCCTAACTTAAATCAAATCAAATCACCCACATGAGCATGTCCGTCTTTCTACCCTTACCATTTCTTATTCTGCCTAATTCTCTTAAAACTTGAGAAACTGGGAGACAGGAAGACTTGAGCCGTGACTGAGTAGGAGGGGCTCCCCACCTTGAGAATGATGAACCCTCAGTCAGCTACAGTCCTCAGAATCTCCATAGCCTCTGCTTCATACTTTGTCATCTCTACGGCTTCCCCTCTACCTCAGTCTTCTCTTCCCCCAGTTTTCTACTCATGCCACTATCGTGTAACATCTAACTACTAGTTCTCAGATGATCCTCAATTGCTGTCACTAATGGCAAAGCTTCATGACCTCCTCACCACCAGAAAGGGAAGGGTCCCATGCTCCCCTTTTTCTTGGGATATATGGTGATCCCAGCGGAAACTTCTTAGTCCCAAAATGTTGCTAGGCTCCCCAGGGGCCCTGTGGTGCAGTGTGTTTGAAGACTATCATGTAGTGCATGTGACAATTTGCTAATAACAATTTTGTCTTTTTTTTTCCCCCTCCCTCACCCCATCCCCCACTCCCTTTCCTTTTAACTTTTTTGATTTTCTCACCTCTGGGGAAACCGCAAGGAGCTGGTAAGAAGCTTGACCTTTCATCTGCTTTTTTAACGGGGTGTGCTGTAATGGGCAGTTGTGTCTTTGTCTTTTTATCTCTACTGAACCTTTCATCCCTCTATTAAATTTCACCTTCAGCTGACCACGTTTTCCATCTCACAAATCACTGTAATGACACTGTCCCCACCCCATGCCCCAGATCTAGACACAGGCGGAATAGGTGCCACTGGAGAACTAGCATGTGCTTCTGTGCCTACACCCTCGGAGAGGCTCCAAGAGGATGCCAGCATAAGGCAGCCCTCCTGACCCAGGATGTGCTCCCGCAGCAGGGAATAGTGGGATGAAAGTGCTGTCCATTCCTGTTACTGTCCAGAACCTCTGAAATTCACCTATGTTTGTCCATTTTTACTCCACCTCTTTCTTCCCTATGTAAGGATCCTGAACTACTAACCAAAAAGTTGGTAGTTCAATCCGAACCAGCAGTATCATGAAAGAAAGGCCTATTGATCTGTAAAGATTACTGCCAAGAAAACCCTATGTAACTCAGTTTTACTCTGTAACACATGGAGTCACTGTGAGTCGGAATCGACTCCATGGCAATAGCTTTGGTTTGGTTTTTGGTTTCCTGTTTAGGAAAGGGGGTCCTGGTGTGGCATCATAGGGTAAGCTCTCATCCTCAAGGTCGGCAGTTCAAACTCTCCAGCTTCTCCTCGGAAACCCTATACAGGGTCGCTATGAGTCAGAACCAAATCAATGGCACTTAACAACAGCAGTTTAGGAAAGTAATTAAGAAAGTATATCTTCATCTGCACAGTGTTTGGTCCATACCATTGGCTTAACAAATGGTAGCTATGATTAATTTATTTTCCTGGTCTGTAGGTCTTGCCTGTCATTCTTTTTTAAGAAGGTCTTGTTTTTGCTTGTTTGTTTAAATGGATTTCTACCGTATTGGCCTTCATGGGCCAGTGTGACTGGTTCTCACAAGGAGCCATAGCATATTGACTTATCAGTTTAAGGAAGATGGCTGCCTATCTTGAGTGTGAGGCCTCAGATTAATACTGAATAGAGGCCAAAGAAGGAGCCCTGGTGGCACCGTGGATTAAGGTGGGCAGTGGACCACAAGATAGCAGTTCAAACCACCACTTTTTCCAATAGAACAATGAGGCTGTCAGCTACCATAAAGATTTACAGTCTTAGAGACTGTACGGAGCAGTTCTGCTCTGTCCTGTACGGCTGCTCTGAATGGGAATTGACTTGATGGCAGTGGTTTTGAGGGTGTTTGGTTTGGCTAAGAGGCCAAAGATCACAGTTATTTGTCTGGTGGATACTCAGAAAAGGTTAAAGATAATATTTTGGGACTCAGTTGCCAATTGGCATATGGGACATTGAACCCTTCTATTATCCCATGAGGGAGTCCTGGTGTAGCGCTGTAGGATAAGCACTGGACTGCAAGGTCAGTTTGAACCAATAGGCCAGTGGTTCAAATTCACCACCTGATTCTTGGAAACCCTATACAGGGTCACTATGAGTCAGAACTAACTCATAGGCACTTAACAGCAACAACATTATCCCATGGGGGAGTCCAGGTATAGCACTGTAGGCGAAGCACTGGACCGCAAGGTCAGTTTGAACTGCAAGGTTGGTGATTCAAATCCACCAGCCGCTCCAAGGAAACTGTACACAGGATCACTATGAGTCGGAATCGACTCTACAGCACTTAACATTATACCCATGATCTTTAGCTCATGCCCCGGTGCCCTGCACTTTCCTGAATAAGAGCTAAAGATCGAAGTTAATATTTTTATCTTAATCCTCAGTTCTGTATCTCCTTATTTTTAACGCTTTCACTCATATTGATTCCTTCTCTAACTAGTGGCAGAGCAAAGGTGAAGGGTAGAGCTTCCTTATAGCTGCTGCTGTTTTTCATCAGTGTCCATCTATTTCCACTTCTGCCCCATTCCACTACACACACACATACACAGGTGCTTAAGTCTGGTTGCATATTAGAATCACCCTGGTAGTTCTTTAAGGAGCCCTGGTAGCACTGTTGGATAAGTGTTGGACTGCTAATTGAAAGGTCGGTCATTCAGACCCATCCTCTGCTTCATGCATGGGAGAAAGATGAGGCAGTCTGCTTTCATAGAGATTTATAGCCTCAGAAACCCTATGGAACAATTTTATTCTGTCCTATATGGATACTATGAACCCGAATCAACTCAAAGGCTGTGGGTAGGTAGATTGGGTAGCTCTTTAAGCCAGCTTAGTTCCCTAGCCCTACCCCAGAACAATAAAGGTCAGAATCTACAGAGGAGGGTCTACGTCTTCTGCCTTTTTTTTTTTTAAATTAAATTTCCAGGTGATTCTAATGTGCAACTATAGTCAAAGGAAAGACATTTTTTGCTTTTCTGCTGTGGAACAGTTCCATTCTGTAACACATGGGGTCGCTATGAGTCAGAATCAACTTGATGGCACCTAACAACTGTACAAGGCAGAGATGTCATTCCCAACAAAACAGGACTCCTGGGTCTCTGTCTCCCTACCTACTGAAGTACTGTAATGAGCTGGCTTCTGACACCTGAAGGAGAGACATGCAGCTTTGAGTGCCCAGTCTTGGTGTACTTACTAGAATCTGGACAGGAAGTAAATATCTAGTAAGAAGGGACCCTCTCTGCTTTAGGTTCTAGGGTAAAGTCTGTTTGTCATGTTGCCCTGTCTTTGGAAGAGCTTCAGTGCTTGAGGCACAACAGAGACTCAGGGAGATAAGGCAGAGGCTGCAGCTTCCCTGAAAAGATGCTGGACTGGCTCCATTTCAGGGCATGCATGTAGCTGCTGCCCAAGGTGGTCTTGCAAGTGGATTTTGCTTATGTGTCTCTTAAAATGGTCCAAATAAAAATAATCTAGGAAGCTCTGACTCTTGGCTCTATCCCCTGAGTTCCCTGGCTTCACAGCAGCTTTAGTCCTAGGGTGTTGGTCAGGCCCTTTACCAGCTTTCTGTATCTGAGAGCTGGTATCCTCCCTTTAGCATCTGTAAAGTCCTAATATTCACCCTCCAACCACTGACCTGATGTCTGCCTTTCCTCCTCTTTCTTTGCCAGAAGGGACAGGTTAGCTTTCAAATGGATTTCCTCAGATGGCAAGATTTGCTTTTGGGAGGGGGTTTAAAAGAGGTCAGATTGGTTTCTTGCCTTGAGTGCCTAATGTGTGCCAGATAACTTTGGGAGGGCCCAGTTGGATTGGATGGGGGTTGGGGAGACTTATGTGCAGAGTGGGTGGGGAGGTTATGCTGCCTCTGGTCCTGGTTGAATCAGGGTGTTAATATTTATACAGCTGAGACTCCAGATTTATCAGGAGGCTTCCATGTCTTAGGTTGAGCCTGGATTAGCAACTTCAAATGGAGCTGTCCTTCTTTCCCTTTAGAAAAATAGGACCTTGTCTCCTAAGGTTTGAGGATTTTGTGGGGTACAAGAAGCTCTAGGTTGGGAATGATTCTGCCCCTATTTTGAATTGCTTATTCTTGCAGGAGGAGCTGACAAGCACAAGTGTGGAGCATATCATTGTCAATCCCAATGCTGCTTATGACAAGTTCAAAGACAAGAGAGTGGGGACAAAGGGACTTGGTGAGACTTGGTTAGAAGTTGGGTGGGGAAAAAGGACACTGATGAGAAGTGGTTTCCTGACCTCAGGTCTTAGTGACTTTTGTTTGGGGAAAAGGCTTCCCTCATGGGGCACTTGGGGCAGCCCTTACAGGGACCTAAAACCATGACTTTCTTGGGCCTTAGTTTTTATTGTCTTTTTCCCCCTCCTCTGGCAGATTTCTCAGATCGTATTGGAAAAACCAAGAGGACAGGATATGAATCTGGAGACTATGAGATGGTTTGTTGTGGGAATGGTGTTGGGGTCCCATTTAGCTGATAAATCAGGGACACAGCTGGGAATCTGAGTTTGTGGTCAAAGGTCAAACCCCACAGGATGCAGTTAGAACAGTGCCCCCTGCTGTTTGTTTTGGGGAGTCTCTAGGCCTTTGGCTCCTCCAGCTCCTCTGTCCTAGAGTGTTGTGGACTCTGGTCATGATACTCAAGACCTGGGCCTAGTTGGGTAAATTCTTGAGGTTCCTTATAGTGAGTGTTGTAATATCCTTCTCTGTGTTGGCTCCCTAGCTTGGAGAGGGTCTAGGAGTAAAGGAGACACCTCAGCAAAAGTACCAGCGACTACTGCACGAGGTCCAAGAGCTGACAACCGAAGTTGAGAAAATCAAGGTAACTTTTCTCTTCTCTCTCTACTTTGTCTTAACAGTCATCGATCCCTGGAACTCCCTAAGAGGAGAATGCTCTCAGAGTAGGGAGTGAGAGTTCTGGAGTTCAGGAACACATCTGACTACATTCAGTGTTGTAATCTACTATGCTAAGGATGGCGTAGGACCAGGTAGAGTTTCATTCTGTTGTGCATAGGATCCCTGTGAGTTCGAACCGACAGCACCTAACAACAAGGACCATCCCAGTGACTTTCAGCTACAATTACCATTCAGTGTCTTTATCATTTTCTTCTTTTTTTAATTATTCATTCTTGCCTTCTCATTGTCTCTCTGCCTCTTTTTGTATCAGACAACAGTGAAGGAGTCAGCCACTGAGGAGAAGCTGACCCCTGTGGTACTGGCTAAGCAGCTGGTAGCCCTGAAGCAGCAGCTGGTTGCTTCTCACCTGGAGAAGCTGCTGGGACCAGATGCTGCAATCAACCTCACTGACCCTGATGGGGCTCTGGCTAAGTGGGTACCCGACTTTGTTGGGCAATCATTACTGGTTGGGGTTGTGGAGGGACTCAGCCAGTGGTGATAGGGCTACTAAAGAGAGAGCAGCCTAGATGCCCTTTAATACTAACCCAAGCAAAAGTTAGAGTGTGACTGGGCTCGCTCACATTCTTCAAGTCACAATATGATACTTGTTCTTCTGACCTAGGCGCCTGCTGCTGCAGCTGGAAGCCACAAAGAACAGCAAAGGCACAGGTTCAGGGGGCAAGGGTACCAGTGGGGACCTTCCAGATAGCAACCTTGTCACTTACGAGCTTCACTCTCGGCCTGAGCAGGACAAGTTCTCTCAAGCTGCCAAAGTAAGTATGTATGTAGTATTGGAGAAAAGTGGGATAAATACTTGACCCCACTCTCCAGTCTCCCTCCTAGAGATCAGACCTGGAAAGGGGGTGCTAGGAAGGCTTCTCTTCCCATGAGTTTCCATTGTCTCCTTTTTTTCCTCACCCACCTACTCTCAGTTAAGATTCTAAGATTGTGGTTAGGGATGTTCCAGGGAAGAGTCCTTTTGGTGCCAGGGGAGAAGGCAAGCAACAAAGAGCAGTGTCTTGTTCCTACTGCTGCCGCAGCAGGAGGGAACATGGCACATCTCACCTCCTTCCTCCTCCTAGGTTGCAGAACTTGAGAAGCGCCTGACAGAGCTGGAAGCAACTGTACGCTGTGATCAGGATGCTCAGGTCAGGTGCTTTCCTATACTTAGTGTGACTGTCAGGTCCTGCACTCTGAGCCCAAGGTCCACAGCATTCCTCATAAGCCTCCTTGGAGTCAGGAAAGGTCTGCATAAGGAGGGGTTCAGCCAGTGGGTTGCCAGCTAGAACCAGAAAGGATGGGATAAGGTAATTATCACGTGGAGCTATATAGACCACTGATTCCTTTCCTCCCTTTCCCACCAGAACCCCCTTTCTGCAGGTCTACAGGGAGCCTGTCTAATGGTGAGTGTGCAAGGAACTGGAGTATTTGGATTACAGGGGTATACTGGGATTCGGTTTGTTTTTAGAATTGGTTTTGCATCTGCTGATGACAGTGGTTAAGTGCTCAGCTGTTAACCAAAAGATTGGCGTTTGAACCCACCAACAGCTCGAGGAGAAAAGCATTAGAAAGCCTAGGGGGCAGCTGTACCATGTCCTATAGGATCTCTATGAGTCAGAATTGATAGCACCCAACGACATTAGCTATATACTAACTGACTCTAGTTGGGATATGAGGGGTCTCTGTCTAGTCTGATCCTTCCCCCTTCACGAAGCTTGTCCCATCCTTAGGAGACTGTAGAGCTGTTGCAAGCAAAGGTGAGCGCCCTGGACCTTGCAGTTTTGGACCAAGTGGAGGCTCGACTACAGGTATTAAGTGGAGGGCAAACTGGATTGTGTTTGAGTAGCTTAGGACTTTGGAAGCCTTGGACGCCTCACTCCCACTTTTAAAATCTGTTTTCAGAGTGTCTTGGGAAAGGTCAATGAGATTGCCAAGCATAAAGCCTCTGTAGAGGATGCAGATACACAAAACAAGGTTAGGAAGACAACTTTACCCCATTTTCCGGCCCCTTCCCACTCTCTCATTATTATCTAAGTCACCCTTGGTAGTAATGAGTAAGCATGGGAGCATCATGAGTCCTCAGGTCCCTGCCTTCATCAGCTCTTACAGCTGAGAAAGGGCTGTACTTCCTCTGCCCAGTGAAATAGCAGTGTCTGCTTCACACAAAACCTTAGCCAGCCCCTTTGTGTTTTGTCACATCTCTCCAGGTGCACCAGCTGTATGAAACCATACAGCGCTGGAGTCCGATTGCCTCCACTCTTCCTGAGCTGGTGCAGAGACTGGTCTCCATCAAGCAGTTGCATGAGCAAGGTGGGAGGAGCTGCCAAGGATGCTAAGAGGAATTGAAAAGTACACAACTTTGGTTCTCCTTCTTCCGATTCTAGTCATAACTATACCTTTCTTAACCTCTTTTGTAGCCATGCAGTTTGGTCAGCTTCTGACACACTTGGATACCACCCAGCAGATGATTGCTAGTTCCCTCAAGGACAATGCCACGCTCTTGACCCAGGTGTGTGTGCCTTTACTGATCTGCCACCTCCCCTTCACCAGCAGACTAGCTTCTCCAGCTTTCTAAGGTTCTGCCTTAGCGCTTTTGGGAACTTACTGGTTGGTGTGGTAGAGGTTTGGTATGAGTTTCTACACTGTCACTGAATGGTTGTGGGACAGTTGATGACAGTCTATGAAACTCCTTCTTCCCATCTGTAAATTACACCTGTCTCACTCAGTGATGTGGATTAGGCAAAATCACATGGCCAAATTATGGGGTTGGCCAAGCACCAGTTATCCCTACAAAGCCTACTTGTTCCTGTGTAGTCTCAGCTGTACTTTACTCTCCTTGGAGTCCTCACCCAGGTGCTGCCACTTTCTACCTTCGAAAGAATACTGACTTTGAACCAGGAACCAGGCTGTATCCTGTGTCTGCTCCCTCCTTCCTGACCCTGGGTGGGCAGTGAGCCTCACCTTTCCTCAGCCATATCTGGCTTCTAGTGGGTCCTCGCTTCCTCTGGAGGCACTGTTCTCAGTGCTGGAGGGAGCTTTAAAACAAGAGACTAGCATCACAGGACCATAAAGATAAATGAAAATATATATCAAGTGTTTGATGTAATGATTATTTTCCTCTTAAATTTTTGAACCAGTAAATTCCTCAATTCAACAAAACCATACTTGATCCTCTATAACATAAAACAGATAAAAGAACTACACTGATTAGTCGGGATGGGACTTTAAGAGTCCTGCTTCTTCCATCGTACTCCAAGGGGTATTTGAAAACCGCTGCCATAAACATCCCCCTCTGGGCTCCATAAGCTTTTTTATCTTCTCTAGAGAATTTCCTTGTCTTCATCCAGGTGACCCTGTGCACCAAGACCTGGCAATGTCAAACCACCCTATCACTTTCTAGGTGCAGACCACCATGCGTGAAAACCTGGCCACAGTTGAGGGCAATTTTGCCAGCATTGATGACCGGATGAAGAAGCTGGGGAAGTGAGCACCTTTTGGGAAAGAGGGACTAGGGGGATTCCCTGCCCCTTTGAACTGTTACTAACAGCTTACATGGGCTGTCCCATCAGTGGTTTCCTCTTCACTAGAATTCTCGCATCCCCATCTCATTTGACACTGGGGGCAAGGGGTTCTTCTTGCATGTGGGGTTTACACTCCTTCCCTACTGAATACAGAATGGTAACTGGTTGAAATTTGATAGTGGTCTCCTCTCAGGCCCAAAGAATGACAACTTGGGCTCAGCCCATACGGTCTCATGTCTAAAACTGCTTTGCCTGCTGTGGAGAAGGGTTGGGTCCTGTTCTCTAGCACAGTTTCTGTGGCTGATTGTAATACTGTACAAAACTGTTGCTGACTATTAAATGCTGTCGTACCCTGTGTGGCCTCTGCTCTGTTTCCTGGGGAAGAGGCAGCACAGAGAGAGAGAGATGTACTCACAAGTTAATAGGTGGTCTAAGATGTTCTACCATGAGAGGATTTGAATTGTAACCTGTTCTCACCAAAGAACTAAAGAAAAAAATGAGTACAGAGCCAGAGCCAGAATTTCAAAATATCCTCATCTGTTAAATTAAGAATGTCTCCCATAGAAAAGCAGTGGAGGCCCCACAGGGCAAGTACAAAACAGAATGAAAACTCCCAAGGGTCTTGTCTTTACAAAAGAAAAGGCAGGAGGCAGCCCCTGGACAGCTGGTCATGCTGGCCGCTCCGGTTGGACCACGTTGCATAATCCTCAGTCGCATCATCACAACGTCTCTGAGCGTTTTGATGGGGGGAGAAGGGGCAGTGTAGTGTGTATGGGAGGAGAGGCCCAGAGGGCTCTCTGTGCCCCCTTACCCCCTTTTTCTAATCCCAGAGGAAAGTGGGGGGAACCTGGCTACACCTTGAAATGAGGCTATGTGTTTCAAACCTGGGGACGGGTAAGAGGGGATCTGTGCTTTGAGCAACCTGAGCCAGAGACAGAGGGGTGTTGGAGGGGTGAGGGGAGGATGCATGATGCTTATTGCTTTGTACCTTTCACTGGGAAGGAGGGCAGCAGCCAACAGTAGCTCACAGGTTTGTAAACTGAGCCTGCTGGCTTTAAGAAGGGAGGCAATGAAGTCCAATTAAATATAAAAGAGTCATTTGTGCAAAAATAACTTAAACAAATAAAGACCTGGGGAAGGGGGTGTTCCCCTTAACGCCTGGTGGGGAGAGGGCCATATACCACCCCCCAGACCTCTTCAGTGACATGGCTTTGGGGGAGAGGGGTGAGCTTCCCTACCCCTTGCAATGGCTCAGGATGGGATTGTAGGGGAAAGGGTTGCATTTGTGCTCTGAGTGAGGAGTAGTGCCCCCACCCACTGTCCACAGGTGCAGGTGGCTGGCAGGGGCTCCCAAGGCTCAGCACTCAGCTCTCCCCAATCAGGGTCAGATCCAGCTCCAGGTATGGCTGCTACGGGGCCAGTTTCCTCCTCTTGTTTTTGGCAGGACGGCCAGGGCGGGCCCGTGGAGGCAGAGGGACAGCCGCCTATACAAGAGGAGAGATGGAAAGAAGTGATCAAACTGTTAGGTATCAGGAAATCCTTTCTTTTTTCCCCATTCACTCTAACTTTCCTCTCCTTCGGCACCATGCCTTATATACCCCCACCCACCCACCCCCCATCCCGTATTCACTGCACACATAAACTTACGCGAGTTGTGGGGCTGGGTTCCAAGGTAACATCCTGACGAGAGCTATTGGTGTTGCGGGTAGGGCTGTAACAAGGGACACAGATGATCAGGAACACTGCCTTAAGCACTAGGTGAATTTCAGGATTTGGGTGGGAATTTTAATTCTATTCTTATTCATATTCAAACAGGTCTCTATCCTGTTTGAAAGTCACTCTTTGGTAATTCCAAAAACACAAGAATTGAGAAAAGGACAGGACTGTGGTAGACCCAACACTCACTTGTATTTTCTCCTCCGGCCACGACGAGACTTTCTGACTACCCCAGGGGGCACCTGAGAGAAGATAGACTGTATGTGTGGTAAAAGTTAGAAAAAGGCACCATGGCCCCAGCCTCTCCTCAAAGCCCTTCAGCCCACACACATGCCACTCTGTACTTACCTTAAACTCCTCTGAATAGGGCCCAGGAGGGGGTGGATCCTTGGGCTCAGCACCCCCTTCAGTCAGCTCCCCATTATGCTGCCAGTGGTGGCTCCTTCTTGGGGACCGTTCCATTTGTCCATTGAAGCCACCACGTGCCCCCCACTTAAGGGCCAGTCTGCCAGGCTCCCTCCTGCTGCCAGGCTTTCGGCCCCGGCCTGGCCTAGCCTCACCATTAATGCCCCTAAGTCCCCCTCCTCCCCGCCGGCCCCGTTTTCCTGACCCCCTCCCAGTGAGCAGCTCAGGGACTGGGGGGTCAGGAGAACTATGGGGTGGGGCTAAGGCACTGAGGGGAGGCCGGGCAGGCTCTGGTTCAAGGGCTGAGGTGGGACTCTCTGGGGGTAGGCAGGGGGCTTCCGACTGCTCTGGAGGGAGCTAAAAAAAAAAAAGAAAGAAAATCCTAATCTCAAATACAATCCCTCTGCTCATGAAACTCAAAAAGCCTTCTAGTTTAGGAAAAAATTATCTTCCTGACAAACACATCCACACCCTCACCTGGAGACTCTGTAGCAGGCAGGCTAGGGGACTAGAAGCCTCTGAAAGGGGTGGAGGAGCTCCCCCCCCAGGGAGGAGCTGCAACCCCAACTGGCCAGAGAGAAGAGGACCAGGAGGCTGCAACAGGCTGGAGAGGGTTCCAGGGCTGCTGGTCAGTGAAGACAGGTCACCTGTTGAATTATAAAGTCAGGGGTCTCTCCCAGCAAACCAGTTAGTTAGGCTGAGCAAAGCAGTTAGGCTGTATCCAGTGACCGCAAACTTGCTAACCTAATCCATACTCAGCCCCTACTCCCAAGTTTTACTGCTTCCCTTTTCCCCTCAGACTCACCCAGCAGGCTGGCACTCAGCAGAGGGCTAAGGAGTTGGGGGGGTCTCCCTGAGTTGGAGGGGGCCTTGCCCAGAGAGGAGGCCCCCGGGTCAGTAGTTGCCGTGGTGACACTGGAGGTAGGTGGTCCAGGTTGGGGGGCACTCAGGACACAGGGCTAAGGAGATAAAATGGTTGTTGCACTTAGATGTGTAAAGTATTCGATAGATTTATAGTACTTCACATACATATCTCAGTGAAGGCTCACATGAGGTAGACCATGCTTATTAAATACAGACTCGGTTCTTGCAGCTATCCTACCCCCAGCCAAGAATTAAGCCCTTCCCCCCCCCCAAAGGCCCCTAGGAAGAGCTCAGGCATGAAACCGAAAGCCTTTGATTCGCAGCTCCCATCTCTGATTCTACTGCTTGTTCTATCCCACCCACTCAACCCCTATCCTCACCTGGGGGGGCGTCCCCGAGGGGGGATCCAGGCTGGCAGCCAGCAGCGCAGAATTTAAAGCTATGAGGGTAGGGGGGGCTGAAAGCGGGGGGAAAAGGAGTGGGGGCAGGTCTCCCAAACCTGAAAATGGCTCCCCACTTGGACCCCCAGCTCCCTCTACAGATCCCTCTCCATCCCCAGCTGTGGGGCCCAGGGCTAAGAGGGGCAGAAAAGAGGCTAAGAGGTTACTAGGGGGTGCTGAAGGGGGTGGAAGAAGGTCTGAGGAGGGTGGTGGGAGCAAGGAAGCCACCAAAAGCGAAGGCCCTTCGGGCTCGCCTGGGGCTAGGGGAGGGCCAGGTCCTCCTGGTGGGGGGAGCAGGGGCTCAGGGGGAGGTTGTCCTCCTCCCCCTGCCAGCATGCCAAATAAACTGTGGCTGAGCAATGGAGAAGGTGGAGGCTGCCCCAGATTCAGAGGGAGAGGCAAGGCCCCCAGCATCCCTGGAAAGCCAGCTCCACTCAGCGCTAGGCCCTGCTCAGGGCTGGGGAAAGGGAAGGCCTCCCCACCAGCCAGGGAAGGTAGAGGGCAGGCTGGGCCCACCCCCATTCCAAGTCCTTCAGATGGGCTTTGAAGCACAGGGCTGGGGACTACAGGGGCTTTGGAGGCAGCTGGTGGGGCAGGGGCACCTGTGAAGGAAGAGAGAGATTCAGCTCAAGGGAGGCCCTTTATCCAAAGTGTCCAAAGAATCCAACCTCCCTGTGCCCAACCCAGAAAAGACTAAGAGTAAGAACCCTAAACTCTCCCCATGAAACGCCTCAGCTGCCTCTTTCCCTGACAGTGAGGAAGGGCTCCATGGCACTCACATACCTGGCACACTGCTGAGGCTGCCACTGGTGGTCCCAGGCAAGGAGGACTGGATGGGGTGCCTGGGTTGGGGAGGGCTCCCTGAGGAGAGGGTTGGGGGAGGAGGAAGGTGTGCATCTGACCCCAAAAGGTTAAAGCTTCCATCAGAGTGGGAAGGGCCAGGGGTGGGGAGTCCCAGTAGGGACAGCACAGAAGGGAGAATTGGTTGGGATGGCTCTGCATAAGGAAAGGGTTGTGGGGTAGGAGCAGGGGCCCGAGGACGGCTTCGTCTAGGGGTTTGAGGGCCTCCACCCTCTAGTAATCGCAATACAGTTGGGGGTCGGCGAGGCCGACGCTGAGGATGGGGTGATGAGTGGGAAGCTGAGGGCGCCTGGGCACGGGGCCGTCGGCCCTGTAAAGTGCTGGGAGGGGGTAGTGGGGGGTGCTGTGCCTTGGCTGCCGCAGAGAGTAGATTGCTAGCAAGGAAAGGGGATGCCCCGGGCCCCTCCACCGTGGGGGCCCCTCCCAGGGGTCCCAGGACCAGGGGCAGGTGCATAGTGGCTGAAGACACTGGTGGCTGAGTGGCAGGACCAGGAGGACCAGGGAGATTATTGCTAGAGGGCAGAGGAGGGGGTGTTAAGGCATCACTACAGTGGTAGGGAGGGTCCGAAGGTGGTGAGGAGGAGGCATGGGGGGCTGGAGGAGAGCCCAGGTCAGTGGGCACCAGGCTGGATAGGAGGGTAGCTCCCCAGTTGTATGAGGGAGCATTGAGGCTGATAGCAGGTGGAGGAGGTGGAGCTGGAGAGGGGGCATTGCCCCTTGGGAGGAAACAGGGGCTGCTGCTGCTCCCAGAAGGAACTGGGTCAGGAAGCCTTGGTGGTGGGAAGAGCCCCCCAGGGCCTGCTAGGGAGGAGAAGACTTGGGGAACTGAAGGTGGTTCTGGGGGAATAGAGCCAGGGCCCCCATTAAGTGGAGGTACAGGAGGGACTCGACAGGGAGGGCGAGCAGAGGGGGGTCCTGGGGACACAGTGTGGAACATTTGGGGGCTTGATCCTTCTCCTGCAATACATGAAAAGTAAAGGATCAGTCTGAGGTTCCCCTCTGCAGAACTTCCTTTTATTTCCTTCAGCCCCACCATTGATAAATTCCCATCCTTCCTGTCCCCTCCTCTTACCTCTCAACCTCATCATCACCAAGGCCCATTCCTTGCTCCCTCCCACAGAGCTCCTCCCAACATCCTTCTTCTAAGTCCTTAGGTTTTCCTCTGTCTTCCATTAAAGTGAACAAGACTCACCAGGAGAAGAGTGTGAGCAGGTGGTCTCCATACTTCGGTACAGTGTTGCCATAGCAACAGCTTTCCGTCTGTGGTTACACAGCTTGGTCATGTCCTCCTCTGATGCTGGCCCCATCCCAGCCCCACTTGGGGTCACCGGGGCCAAAGGGTCAAAGTTGAAAACCTACAAGGTAGAAGGAATGGATAGGGAGTCTAAGAGGAACATGTAAGAAAGGCTACCATTGTGATTATTTGGATTAAGTCTTGGCATATCCCTATATTCTCTGGCACCCCTCACCACTCTGACCTTGGGGACATTGAGTGGACACTCCAGACCGCACTTGCAGGTCCCATCACTGAGGAGGTAGCTCCGGGTTTGCTCCAAGGAAGACAGCTCTGTGCCACTTGGGCTGAGAGGGTACAGGGTCAGAGGACATAAAATTAGCTGACACTGAATTGGAAATATTCCTAGAGAACAGTTTGTAAGTCAACTCTTTGTAGAAAGGGCAGAGGGTAAGGGATATGGGATGAAACAGAATGGGGAGAATTAATTCAAAGTTCCAGAGACAGAGAGCAAAAGGCTGAGAAAGGAAGAACCACAGAGAAAAGCAATAAGGTAGCAGAGATCTGAGCTCTGTCTGGGGTGATAGAACTTGCGGAACTTTGAAGATTCATACCTGATATAGAGCACAGCACCCTCTCGAACACAGCGCTGCCAGCCAATGGGGACAGATGTGGCCACAGGGCCCCCAGCTCTGTCTGCTCCACTGCTCTCATTGCCCCCATTCATTGTGTGTAATCAGCTCCCACGTGCCTGATAACACAGACATCCATGTGGGCACCAGGAGGACTGAGCTGGGCTGGGAACCTGAGGGAGTACTCCAAGAAGGCCAAGTTCAAGGGAGACCCAAAGGAACTCAGGGGAATGGCAGGAGAAAGCCCTCAAATAGCTGGGCGGGAGAATAAAGGGAAACCCTCTGCCATACCACCATGGCTACCTGAACATCTCTGCAAACATTGTGGGGTCCAGTCTAAAGCCAGGGCCGCCTGCTTAGCCCACACCTGCAACACAAAGAGAGAAGGGACTGTCACAAACCTGCCCAACTCAGGACAGCACCACAATCCAGGTCTTCCTTAAGGTAAAAATCCTTAATAATGTGAGGTAAGTGACTGTTAAGATCTCAGGGATCTGCTGGCTGAGTCCCCAACTCTCCTTTACAAGCCTAGTCCCAATGGGCCCAGCAGGCCAGAGTCCCAACTCCCAAGAACCAAGCAATCATAGCCCTATCCCTAGATCTATAAGAGCAAGCTCCCTTTGTCCCATAAGGGATAGAAGACCTCAACCAACAGAAGTGTGGGCAAATTTCCATAATGCCAGGTCACTAGGAAGTTGCCAGTGTCTGACTCCTGCTGTTCCCTCCCCCAAGATCATATAAAAAGTATAGATTGCCCTGCAGGTCACCAAGCAATTGCCCATCTGCTCCTAAGGATGGTACCTGCAGAACTTCCCCTATGCCTACTCCATTAAACAATCATTGATTTCGTTCATATTGATCTTCTTAGGAGACTTAAGAATCGCAGCTCTGCCTCCTCTCAGAATCCTGAGAAGCTCCTGATTTGCCCCAAAACCGAAAGCAAAGGGATCCAGAATCTCCTATCCCATTGGCTTTAAATTAGCTTCAAGAAGGACTCTTCTCTGATATATGGGGACTTCCCTTAAACGTGTAAGTATCCCCTCCAACCTCACCGTCGCTCCCACACCACATTGGCGGCTTCCAAACTTTCCCTCTCATAACAAGGCGCCCTGTCACCCCAGTCAGCTTCTCTTTGCTTGAGGAGGAGGGGAAAGCGCACCAAGTAGGAAGGAACTTGGGGAGAGGACGGACGGAGGGTGGGCAAAGCACTGAGGGGAGGGAGGTGAAGAAGGCAGAAGTCTGGCAGTGAAGGAGAAACGGCGGCGGCAGGTGAGGGCGGGGGAGTGGGGATGAGGCCGGGTAAAGGGGCCGAAAGGACGCGGAGGGGGCAGAGGGTAGGGACTGGAGGGGAGAGTAGGGGGAGGGGCAGGGGGGGCCGGGCCCCGCACTCACCGCGGCCCATGGTTCGGCCGGCCCCGCCCTGCGCAGTCGCGGCCCAGAGAGTGAGTGGGAGGGGGTGGGCGGAGGGTCGGTGGAGCCCGAGCCTCCGGTATGGCCCTGGCCGGTCCTAGCAGGAAGCGCCACCGCCGCCGCCGCGGATCACCGAGCGACCTCCCGCGCATGCGCCATGGGGGCCAGGGGCAGCCCTGGGGATTCCGTTCCCAGAAGGCACCGCGCAAGCTGCTGCTGCCGCTGCCGCTACCGCCGTCGTCGTCTTCGTCGTCGTCGCCGCCGCCGCCGCCGCCGCTGCCCGGACGGGAGAGGGGCGGGGCCGGGCCCCCGCCCAGTGGACAGCGACGAGCCAACAGGAGGGGCCGCAGTGCGCATGCGGGAGCGCGCCTACCCCTCCCCCATAACCCCCCATTAATCCCCAAGAGAACAAACACCCCACGCGGCCCCCCTCCCCTGTGCTCCGCGGAAGGATCTGCGTCTCTGCACAGGCCACCGGTGGGCCAATCCCCGCTCTCCCCGGGGAGGGGCCCCTTCCAAAGCCACAATCTGCTGGGGAGTCAGGAATGCCAGGTCCGGGAGGGGCCAGCCCCAAAAGATGAAAGTCGCGACTTGCCCTGCCCCGCCCCAAAGGCTTCCGGGGTAGTGTGCTGGGACTTGACCCACCTCCCCAGGTCAACATGTCACAACACGACCTCGGCCTGTCAAGTCACATGACCTCTGCCTGTCACTGACAACCTGGTCTGTCCTTGGGCCAGAAAAAACCATCTGGTCCAACCCATGCCCATCCCCATTTACAGAAGGGGAAATGGAAGTCTGGAGAGAGGGAGCAGCCTAGCCAAGAACCTGTCACGGCCACACCACCATACCTAGGCCCGCCTTCCCGTCCCAATCGGCCTTTTAAGTTTCTAATTAGACAAACCCGAGATGCCCCCATGAGGGTATAACAGGATATGTAACAAGCCACCACGTGGTCTCTGTTTTCTACTTAATGGCACCTTACATTTTGCATGGTGTTTTTTACTTTTGTTCAAACCGCCTCAAGTTCATAGTTTTCTGATTTTACCTTCGTAACTCATTATTTTTCATTTGCAAACAAGAACTGTAATGCAGGAAAAGATTAAGTGGCCCGTCAAGGATCCCTGAGCTAGTGAGAGGCAGCTGAGGCGGGGATCTAGGCTCCTAACATCCCAGTCCAGGGTAGACATGCGCTCAAGTGCACTCACTCGTCCCAAAACTACTCTAGGTGACAACCCCAAACACCTTGAAGGTAGGAGTCTGCTTGCTCCTCACAATAGTGGAGGTCACAGTACTTGCTGTCTGGGACTGTGAAAAGGGCGGGTCTTGGTCTTTGGTCAAGAGCGCAACAGTGCCTCGGGAGGAACATAAATGGGGAGGAAAACCATTGAGAATCAGGTCCACTAGGCAGAGGAATAGGAATTCTGGCACGTTGAGGGCTCATCTTTACAAAGACAGTCAAGGGTCCTCTCCTAAAAGAAGCTAAAAATAACTATCAAAGGGATTCAAATACTACGGCTCCTTTGGGGACGTCCGGAGGCTGACAGATCCCTCTAAGTAAAAAATCCTAGCAAGTGGATGGCGACTTTCAAAGGAGGGAGGTTCAAAAGGCCTAAAGTGCTGGGTGAGGGCCAAGGAAAATACGGATTCCTAAGGAAGAGATGAAACGAGGGCTACAACAGCTCTTGAAGAAAAAAGCTGCACTGAGACTCCACACACGCAGAACGGTCTAGAGGCAGTTTAGGGGTAGCCACAGTTGATGGCCGTTGGGGCCGTTGGGTGCTCGGCGCTGGCGCCCCGCCCTCTCCTCTCCACCCCCTCCCCCTCTGCACCTCCCACCACCCTCCTGGCTCCCTGCGCCTGCGCGCACAGACACCGGTTGCCAAACATTGCATCATCCCCGCCCCCCTTTCTCCCCTCCCCCCTCTTTGCGCTACCCTCCGCGCGCGCGCATGACTCACCCACCGCCTCCGCGAAGCCTCGTGACCCGAAGCCACTTCCGGGTCCAGCACTACGTCGACCTCCAAACAGAAGGGAGCGAAGGAGGCGGTGCAGCAGAGGTCTACTGAGTGGCGGATGTAAGGGATGAGGCGGGGCCAATGCCAGCGTGCCGTTTTTTGATTGGTAAACTTTTAGATTCCACCCCTGAGAGGAGGGCAAGGCCGTATTAAAAGATCCCTGTTCGGAGCTCCGTGTAGGTCAGAGGCTTGAGTCTAAGACCAAGAGTAGATCATGTTGAAGATGAGCGGGTGGCAGAGACAGAGCCAAAGCCAAAATCAGAGCCGGAACCTGAGGAGAAAGGTGAGTACGTCCTCCTCACCTACCCTATGTTCTCCCATCAAGGGTTGACCTCTCAAAGTTGGGGCATCCGCTCATTAGGATGTGCCTGCCCCCACCCCTCCACATGAAATGAGTGACATTCGTGAGAGGGATGGGGATAATCCCTTATTCGGGAGGGTGTTTACAGACTCTTGGTCCTTCGAACGACGTCACTCTACTCCTACCCTGATTACGGGCGCTGTTCTGTGCTGTTATGCGAAGGGGTGCTGGCTGTCCTCTTGAAACTCTGACCCAGGACTCCTAGTTAGGCTGGTCGGTGGGAGGCGGGGGAAGCTGGACACACCCCTGCACCAAGAAGCATGGGTGACAGTGGCTCTTGCAGCCACCTCTGTTTTGCCATCAGAGACACTGCCTTCTTCCCCCTCCTCCCACCTCCACCCCCCCCCCCCCCCCCCCCCCCCCCCCCCCCCCCCCCACCCCCGTCTCGTCCCAGCCGCATATTGGGACCAGCCAGTATGGCTACCTTAGTGCCTGGGACTCTAATCAAGGAAACTGACATGAGTTTAGGGTAGAAGGGGTGTGGGTAGTCAAGGACAGGAGATGGATTTTCACTTTTCCTCCAGAGGATCCTGGGCCATCTGCAGAAGAGAGCAGCCTGGATCTCTTAAAGTGTGGGAAGCCATTTGGGGTCTCCCCAGTGTACTGCCCTTCCTTTGGGATTGTCCTGTTTCACCGGCCTTCTCTCCTGTCCCCCAACCAGTCTCTGTAACCATTGCATCAGGCCAGCCCCCTGTTTGGCACTTCAGCCCTCTAGCCTAGGACTTCACTGCTGATGAAAGCCTCGTCCCATACACACACTGGAAGGCACGGGAGGGTTCCCCAGAGAGGACAGCCCTGCAGAGAAACATTCAGGGAGATATTGCATCTCCAGTCCTTTGGGATATGCAACTAGGTCTCTTTCACTGGGCTTAGTCTTCTATTTCCTGTAAGAGACGGAGTCCCTGGGTGGTGGTGCAAACCGCTAAAATGCTTGTCTGCTAACCTAAAGGTTGGAGGTTCCAGTCCACCCAAAAGTTAAAAGAAAAGTCCTGGAAAGGCAACTGCTGAAAGCTCAACTGTGTCGGCTCACCATGAGTCAGAATCAACTGGATGAGAACTGATTGGAGATTGGAGGAAATTTAACTTTTCATTATGATTGAGTGAAAGTTACTGAACAGATCCATTCAATTCCTACACATTTTGTTTTGTGACATTGATTGCAATGCCCACATTGTAACAGCACCCTTTCCACATTCTCCGTGTTCACCATTTCCATTCATACTTATTTCCTGCCTTCTCAGCTTTTTCCTTGGGCAAATGCTGCCCTTCTGGCCATCTGTGGTTGATAGTTCTAAGGAGTGCATACCTCTTTGGTGATATTGTTCACCTTGTAGGCCTACTGTATTTTAAAATTATTTTACTGAGCTTTTGGTGAAAATGTACACAGCACGTTTGTTCAGTGACATTAGGTACATTTATCACAATGTGTCAACACTTGGTATTCCATTTGTTCCCTTTCCAGTACTCTATAGTTTACTTGCTCCCACCACACACACACACCCCTGTTATCTTTGCTTTGGGGTAATTGTTGACCTTTGTGTCTCACATTGATACAGGGCACCAATCTGGGTAATAATCCTTTATTTTGTGTGCCACTCTGCTGCTTTTATAAAAAGGTGACCTTCAGAGATAGGCTTAGTGCTAGGAGATTTAAAGAGTGTCTCGAGGAGTTATCCATTACTTCTTAATACAGGCATGATTTGGGATCCTGGGCACATCAGTTAATTTAAAAAGGGGGGTGGATAAAAAGCTCTGCTCTCATAGTACTTTACAGGTTAGTGAAAGGCACATAATTATGCAGGGTGGTCAGGGGTTACTTCACTGAGGTGAAAAACCTAAAGGAGGTGAGGCAGTGATCGATGCAGTTATCTGGGGAGGAAGAGCTTTCCAGAAGGTACTGCTAAGGTGGAGGCATACCTGCAGTCTTAGGGAACAAAAGATGGCCAGTTAATTGGATTCCAGTGAACAAGAGGGATGTTGTTGTTAAGAGTGGATTGAGACCCTTAGCAACTCTGTATAGGGTTTCCAAGGAGCGGCTGATAAGCTTGAACCGCCAACCTTGCTGTCCAACAGACTTTGCAGTCCAGGGCATTAACCTACAGCCCCATACCAGGTCTCCAAGAGTGATATTAGATGATGTGAAAAACAAGGTGCAGGAGAACAGATGAGTAGGGCTTTGTAAACCATCTTAAAAGATTTTAGTATGCATGGGAAAGGAAGTAATTGGTGGGTTTGACAGGGGCTGGCTTGCTTTAAAAAGCTCATTCTGGCTGTTATTATTAAATAGACAGAAGAAGAGGTGGCAAGAGTCAAAACAGGGAAGCCTTCTGCAGTAACCCAGGGGAGATGTAACTTAATCTAGACTGGAAACACTGGAAATGGTAGAAGTACTCAGATTCTGGATTTTTAAATTTTTTTTTAAAGGTTAGTAAATATTGCTGATGGTTGGATTAGACTGTGATAGGAGAATCAATGATACCAAAGTTTTTGCTTAGGAAACTAGGATTGTCATTTTCTAAAATGACCAAGACCTTGGAAAGAGAAGATTAGCAGGAGTTTGGTTTTGAACATATTAAGTCTGATATACCTGTCAGACACCAAGTTGATTCCTACTCATAGTGACCCTATATAGAGTTTTTGAAACTAAATCTTTATAGGAGCAGATAGCCTCATCTTTCTCCCATAGAGTAGCTGGTGGGTTTGAACTACCGACCCAATGCCTAACCCACAGCACCACTAAAGCTCCTGAGAGACTCAAAAGATGGCAAGTAGGAGTGGAGATAGGAAAATGCCCATTGATTTGTCCCCTTCTCTGTGGTCCAGTCCTTCCCCTGGCAAGTTTTAGGCCTCCTTGAATTGACAGAAACCTGAGCTGGCCAGAGCTTTTACTGTTATGTAATCAGGACTACAAATGTCAGCAACTAAAAATAAAAAGAAATCAATTGGATGACAACTGATTGATTTGTCCTTGGAAATGGCTGCAGGGACCATTAACTATTCAGAACTACTTCCATACCCTACAAGACAGGAAGTAAGGAAGGACGAATGAGTAAGACACTGAAGATAAAAGCAACCTGTCGTCCCCCTTCTAAAAATGGCTAACATTGATCCTTGTTCCCACCACAGTGTTCCAGAAGGAAGTGTATCTTCATACACCACCACACCTGAAAGCAGGTAAATTTAACCAACTCTTTCCCAAAACCAAGTCCTTTAGTCTTTCTTTGCTGAGACTCTTAATAAGCTATGAGAAGGTGCTGTCAAGCCATGTTCATCTTCTTTTAGAGCATGTCCAAGTTGAAAGTTGGCTGAATAAGCAGGCAGCCCCAACCAAAATAATCCATTTGTTCCAGTAAACATCAGCTCCTATCAAGATTAGACTGACCACACTGAAGGAGCATATGGTCAGATAATGGCCCCAGAAACTACCTACCAATGAGTTTCCCAGGGCAGTTGAGAACTTTTACTAGGATCCCATAAAATTCAGGCATTTTGTTTCTTCACAAGTGTTGGCAGAAAGCGAGTAGAGAATACTAAATACTAGTACAGACCAAACCCAAAAAACCTGCTGTCATCAAGTCAGTTCTGACTTCTACCAACCCTATGTAAGGTTCAAGTTCACCAGCCTCTCCTTGGAAACTTTGGGTCGCTAAGAGTTGGAAATGACTCAACAGCACTGAAAAACAACATATAGGGTTACCAGGGTAGATAGTTTCATCTTTCTCCTGAGGACCAGTAGACACCCTGTATAGGGTTTCCAAGGAACGGCTGGTGAGCTTGAACCGCCAATCTTATGGTTCAAACCAACTTTGCTGTCTAGCGTATTAACCCACATCATCCCACCAGGACTCCCCTTTAGTAGAGGTTGGTGAATTTTACAGGTCCAAATAGCAAATATTTTAGAGAGCCCTAGTCTCCACCATTGCAGTTACATCACAAAAGCTGACATAGTGTAAATAAATGGAGCCATATTCCAATAACTTTTATTTACAAACCAGACAGGAGACCATAGTTTGCTAACCTCTGGTATAGACTGGTTTGTGGAGCTTGTTCTACCCACCTCTGTTATTCTAAATATGTATTTTTCTAGAGCCTGCTCCAACTGCAGAGATGGAAGCTCAGCCTTTGCCTTTCTCCTTTGGTACACTGTCCAGCTGGGAGCTGGAAGCCTGGTATGAGGACCTGCAGGAAGTCTTGTCCTCTGATGAAAATGGAGGGACCTATATCTCACCTCCTGGAAACAAGGAGGTAAGAATACTAGGCCTAAAGCTAGGGAGAGAAATGTTGCCCTTCCCTTCCCTTCTCAACTAACATCTGCCCTAACTTTCCTGAAGGAAGAACCAAAAACCTTCACCACTCTTGATCCTGCCTCTCTGGCTTGGCTGACTGAGGAGCCAGGACCAGCAGAGGTCACAAGCACCTCCCAGAGCCCTCAGTCTCCAGATTCTAGTCAGAGCTCCCTGGCTCAAGAGGAAGAAGAGGAAAACCAAAGACGACCCAGGAAGCGGAAACAGAGTGGACAGTCCCCAGCTCGGGCTGGGAAGCAACGCATGAAGGAGAAAGAACAGGAAAATGAAAGGAAAGTGGCACAGCTAGCTGAAGAGAACGAACGGCTCAAGCAGGAAATTGAGCGCCTGACCAGGGAAGTAGAGGCAACTCGCCGAGCTCTGATTGACCGAATGGTTAATCTACACCAAACATGAACAATTGGGACCATCAATTCCCCTCACAGGCCACACTACCTACCTTTCCCAAAAGTGGCTACTGACCACCTTCTCAACAGTGCCAAAGTGACCCTCAGCACCTCATTTCAGTAAGGGAGAAGGTTTGGGGTAGACGAAAGAATCTCAGTTTTGTAGACAGAGATTGTACATTTATTTCTATGTCCTTATCTATTAAAATGATTTTTTGTGACCCACAATTTCTTTCACTTTTTCTTCTTGCCTTTAGGGGGATCAAGGGGCTTCCCCTCAGCTAGAGCCAACTGCTTCTTTAGCTCCAGGAGTTTAGTCACTTCTGCAGCCACCTGGTTCTTGTCTGCTTTTTGTGCTTTCAGTTCTCGAACAGTGTTCCCCTAGAGAAGGGAATTGGGAGGAATAGCAACAGTGAAATTAGGAAAGGATTGATTTAGGATGTCTCACAGGACATAATGTTTCCTACCTGTTTTGTCACTTCATCCATCAGTGTCTGTATTTGCTGTGGCCCTGCTGTTGTAACAGTCTCTACAACTACTGGCTTTGGGGAAGCTTTTACCTGGAGAAGAATAAGAACATTATCATCCTCTACTATAAATATCCTCCAACCTCCAGGTTTATATAATGCCTCAGGAAGCAAGTGATTACCTTTGATTCCAAAGACTCATTGAGCTAAGAGAGAAAAGAAAAACTATTAAGCGAGGAAGCAGCAAGGGCCAAAGATGGGAAGAGTCATGAGTGAGGGACAACTTAGAGACACTAAGAAGATGACACTATGGCTATTGCTGGTTGAGAGAGAGCAGAGTCTTTAGTTTTCTCACCTGGCCCCCTCCAAAGCGCTGCCTCAAACTTTCAATCTGGTCATTTTCCAGTTTTTGGAACAAAGGACTGACCTAGGGAATGGGGGCAGAGAAAAAGAATTCCTGAGTCATTCACTGCTGGGGTATGAAATCTACGAAGCTGTAAAAAGGCCTGCTCCAACCCCAATCTGGTATTTAGGAACCTTAAATAGGCCAGGAAGAGGAGCATGATACTGAGTAAAATACCCATGATTTCAGGAAAGACTTCAGAAACAACACTGGCATTTGTTAGGAAAGCCATAAGTATTAACAGAGTCAAAGATAAACTTCCACTCAGTTTAGGGATACACTTTATTTAGCATTACAGAGATCAGTAACTATGATGTTTCTTCAAATAGCTGTATACTAGTTTTATGTGCCAGGTACTAGCTTTAGATATGAACGAGGATATATGAGTAAAAGTAACTCTGCACTTATGAACCAATACCAAGGACTTTAGATCGGAAACAAGCCTAAGTACAGAGTTGAATGGAATCAAAACGGGTTCACAGAGTACTATGAGAGGTCTCTGACCCCCACCCTAAAGGCTGAATGACAAAGGAGAAGCTGGCCCAACATCCAGGGACCTACTGTGCCAATCTGGTGTCCTGCTGGTAAGGTACAAAGGAAGTCTGTGGGCAGGATACTACAGGCCAGAGATGGGAGCTGCAGCTGGGCCTGGATGGTGGTGCTAACTGTAGGCATGTAAGGCTGGATCATGATGGACAGCAAGGCAGCTACATTCACTGCCAAGCCTGTCACAGTACCTGCCCGCTGCCTGGGAAGAAGAGAGAGACCCATCAGGACATCAGGAGGACACAGCCTACATGTTATTTTATTCCTCTAGCCAATCCTGTCACTTTACCTGTCAGCCTCATTGCCTTTAATCCGCTTCCAGGGCTCATTCACCTGAATATACTGGTTGCCATGGCGAGATATGGTGAGGATACTGCGTAAAGCATCCCGGATCCTAGGAAGGGAGAAGGCAGGCCAAAGTGTAAGGTCCTACTGGGTTCTTAACATGCCAGTAGATTGCTGAGATGAGACAGGAGAGGTTGAGGTTACTTACCGAACCTTCTCAAGCAGCTGGTGATAGTGCTGGAGTTCCAGGGTGACATGGGCCACCAGGCGCTGATCGTCTGAGGTAAGCACCATCTTTGGCACAGAGCCCCCAAAAAACTTAGACACAAACATCCCAGCTCTTGGTGAGGGAGAAGGGGATAAAACAAATTTGAAAAATTGGATCCAATTTTTATCACTGTACATGTTCTTGGGATTCCTGCCCAGACCTGACACCTGGCTCCCTCAGGCTAAAGGTAAAGCTTAACAAATTAACTCCTCACTCTATTTTCCCCTAAGAAAATGACTCCACATACAACAGGTATTTTACATACAGCCATCACTTTTATTTAAAGAAACTTGACAAAATTAAGTAACTGTTCATTTTATTTTTAAGTCAATACTCACTCTAAAATGAATACTCCAGTAAGGACTACCTAAGTGTGGTTAACGACCAAGTCTGAAAGGGTGAATGGCAAGACTAAGTGAAAGGCCTAAACTATGGAGGACATTGCTTTAGATTATAGTATTTGTTGTTGCTGTGTGCCGTGGAGTCAGTTCTGACTCACAGCGACCCTGTACAGGGTTTCTGAGGCTGTAAATCTTTACGAGAGCAAAACGCCTCATCTGTCTCCCGCAGAACAGCTGGTAGTTTCAAACTGCTGACCGTGAGATTCGCAGCCCGATTCGTAACCACAAAGACTAATAGTGGAATGTGAGCTTAAAATAACAACAGAGTGCAACAGAAGCCTATCCTACATCAGAACAACCCCTTCAGTCAAACTTACCAGAGTGAGGCTTGCTGCTCCCATAAAGATTTACAGCCTCGGAAAGCCTGTACAGGGTCACTATGAGTCGGAACCGACTCAATGGCACATAACAACAGGTCAACACTCTTACAAGGAGAGAACCTATCTACAGTTGTTCTCTCAAGCATGGCCTACTGTGTGCTAGGAGCAAATTCTAATTGAGAGAAATCAACATTCCACATTATTTTCCCCATTCCTCATGCCCTCCTGCACATTTACCAGCTTTCTCTGAATCCCCACTCCCAGACACCTAGTATGTCCCATTTCAGCTCATCTGCTAATTGCGACCTCTCACCCAGTCCTACCTGTTGATGAAGTTCCCCAGGTTATTAAGCAGCTCAGAATTATTCTTGAGCAGCATGTCTGTCCAGGAGAAGGCACTGTCCTGGCCTTCAGGCCGAATGTACAGCAGATAGAAGCGCCAGATGTCAGCAGGAATCCCAGTATCTTGGGCCATGTCTCCAAATACTCCCACACCCCGGCTCTTAGAGAATTTCCCATCCTCATAGTTCAGGTACTCTAGACAGGGGGAAAAAATCACCTGCTTAAGCCACTGTGCTGGCCCACCAACTTTTTTCTTTTTCCTCAATCTCAACCAATCCTGAGTAGATGCCCTGCAGAGAACTTGGGAGTTCCTTCCTCTCTCTTCTAGCCATTTTCTCTTTGTTTATATCCATTAAATTACAAAGTTTTAGCTTTAGATCTTTGATTTCTTCTGCTGCCTATTCTCTTTCTTGGATTAAGTCCTCATGCTCTAATGATGTCCTATTTCATTTCAACTCTCAAGATCTAGTACCTCTTTTTTTTTAAAAAAAAAAAAGTTTCAGCCATTTTTACATGTACTACCCAGTCATACCAACCACAATCCCTGTGGTGCACAACCACCATACTATCAATTTCCAAATCCCTTTTCTCTCTCATTTCCTTCCCCTACGTCTTTCCTTTTCCTTTTTTATTTGTGGGGAATGAGAAAACATATATACATTGTTTTCCTTCTAATACATGGGGAGGGTGGGGGTAAAAGTAATTGCCTTTCTTTTTCTTCTCTTTTTTTAACTGCCTTCCCCATCACCCAAGTTAGCATGTGTCTACACTCTACTCAGTGAATAATTCTCCCTTCCCTCTCACCCCTGGTAACCATCATACAATGTTTATTATAGAATTAAAACTTTTTCTTGACATTATACAGTAGTAGTTTCATACAATTATCTATACCCTTTGTGACTAATTTCATTCAGTCTGATGTCCTTCAGTTCCTCCATGTTATGCAGTATTTTGCAGATTCATTGTTATTTTTCAATGTTGTGAAATATTCCATTGGGTGTATATACCAAAGGTTGTTCAACCATTCTGCTGATGGGCATCTAGGCTGTCTCCATCTTTTTGCTACTATGAATAATACAATGAACATGGGACTAGTACCTGGTTAGAATCTCTTCCCAGTATTGCCTCAGACTTCATGCCCTAGAAACAAACTTCATGCCCTATCTCCAGTCTTCCGCCATACCTGTAGCAATTATGTGGCTGACCAATGTGTAGTTGTCATCAGTTCCTAGAACTGAACAAGGAAAGACTAAGCCATGGAAGGGAACATTGTCTTTAGCCATGAACTGATACAGGTCCACCTAGAGAAATAGATGCACAAGGAGGGAGATCTATTGAGGTCTTCTTAAAAGGCTCAAGATCAGATAATCAGCTCTAATTTCTACTTCACATGCACACCCTCGTCATAGGCTAACCAAAAATATGCTCACTTGCTCTGGGTTTTTCCACCATCTCTCCCACTGGTCTGTGTAGTTGGCTGTGATAGACAAGTAGCCAATAGTGGCATCAAACCAGACATAGAATACCTGGAGGATCAGAAAGAGAAAGATGGTAGGATGTAATAACAGAAAAAACACACAGTCTCATAAGGAACAAGACACAGTCAACAACTGAGTCACCTAGGACATGCATAAAGGTTATAAGGTTTTTACCTTGTCCTCAAAACCTTCTAAAGGTACAGGGGTTCCCCATTTGAGGTCCCGTGTTATACAGCGTGGCTTGAGGCCATCCCGAAGCCAAGAACGAATGATGAACCGGGCATTGGGTGTCCAGTCACTGCCAGGCAGTATCTTTCCCAACCACTCTTCCAGTCGACTTTCCAGCTGAGATGGGCAAAGACAGAGAGCTGATTTAGGACATCCCACATAATGTCTGCACAAGGGTAAATAGGTACAACTTTCTTAAAGCATGTTGTTGCTAAGTACCACCACGTCTGCTCTAACTCATAGCAACCCTGTATAGGATTTCTGAGGGTATATATCTTTGTGGGAGCAGAAAGCCTCAACTGTATCCCACGAAGCAGCTGGTGGGCTTGAGCAACCAACCTTGTGATTAGCAGTCCAATGAATATCCTACAGAACCCAGTGTTCCCCTCACTTCTTGGAGTATAGTTTTGCAAAAAAAATTTTTTAATCAAACTCTGCTGTTGAAAGGATTCTGATTCATTTCAGGATTTTAAGACTATAAATCTTTACATAAGCAGACAGCTCATCCTTCTCCAGCAGTGCAGCTGGTGGGTTTGAACTGCCAACTTGAGGTTAACCCAACCCACAGTGCCTTCAAGATTCCTACAGTTTGGCAAAATGTACAATTAAATTTAATTTTTAAATTCTTATACTTTGACACAGCAATTCTACTTCTAGGAATTTTTTATTTTTTTTGTGACAGATCTTTGTGACCAGTGGAAATTCCTGAGTTTTGGTTTGAATCTGTGGGTATTGGTGGTGGTTATGTGCCATGGAGCCAGCACTGATTAACAGCGACTCTGTATAGGGCCTCCAAGGCTGCAAACCTCCACAGAAACACAGAGCCGCCCCATACTTCTCCTTCAGAGTGACTGGCAGACCTGAACCATTGACCTTCCGGTCAGCAGCCCAGCTCACAATCCACTACACTACCAGGGCTCCCTAAGGTTAGGGATTTGTTTTTTAAAAGTTTATTTAAAAAAAAAAAAAGTTTATTCAACAGAAAAAGACAACTGGGTGGCGAGGGGCTTCAAAAAAAATTCTATTATCTTTCATTCCATTTTTCTATGAAATTTCTGAAGCCTCTTCATATATATAGCTATTAAAAAAAGAGTAAGACCTATATGAGTTAATGTAAAAAGATCTCTGGAATATATTGTTAAAGCAAAACATAAAACAGTAATATGTGATACAGTCATAATATTGATAAAAGTAAAAGAAACAATATGTTATTGTTGTAGAGTCAGTTCTGACTCATAGCAACACCATGTGCTGCTACAGAGCAGAACTGCTTCAGAAGGGTTTCTTGGCTGTAATCTCTGTGGAAGAAGCCCTGGTGTCACAGTGGCTAAGCACTCATCAGATAACTAAAGAGTTGGCACTTTGAACTCACCAGTACCTCCTCAGAAGAAAGATGTGGCAGCCTTTTTCCATAAAGATTCAAAGCCTTAAAAACTTTATGGACACAGATTTAAAGTCTTAAAAAAATTTCATCACAGCACTATACACAATAGCAAAAAGATGGGGGCAGCCTACATGCCCATCAATGGAAGAATGGCTAAACAAACTGGTACATACACACAAACAGAATACTAGGCAACATTGAAGAATAACAATGAATCTGCAAAACACCTCATAATATGGATGAACCTGGAAGACATGCTGAGTGATATAAGTTAATCATGGAAGGACACTATTTTGTATTGTAAAACCTCAAGAAAAAGTTTTCATACTAAAAGAAACATTCTTTGATGATTACCAGGGGTGGGAAGAAATTGGGACTAATTCACTGGCAGAGAGTAAACACATTAACTAGGGTGACTGGAAGGGCAATATACAAGAGGGAGGGTGTCAGAAAAATGATGAAAATAGCTGAACACAGGGAGGTATGCAAGGACTAAAGGGGACAGTGGTAAATAGTGATATATATACACAATCTTGGAACAACAGTGTTCTGTGTGTACATAAGAATTTAAAGAGGATATTTGTACATGGGTAACTACAGGCAGGAAGCGGCAGAAGTACAATCAGTGTTTGTTGTAATTGAATGTAATGGTTATTGAATGTAAAACTGATGGTCTTCTCTGTAAACCTTCACTCAGTTCACAATTAAGGCATTAAAAAAAAAGAAAAAAACTTTCTGAGACAGTTTGACTCTGTCCTGTAGGATCACTATGGATTGAAATCAAGTTGGCAGCAATGGGTTTGCTTTGTTTTGCAGGGATGTATTTTTTTTTTTTCTTAAATGTTTTATTGTGAATTATATGATAGTTTACATGGGAGAACATTAGTTTTACATTCATTCTATTATATAGTCTCATTGCCATGGTTACAATCCCCTTCATGCTGTCCTTCCCCCATGCCCCCCAGTTCTTCAGCACACAGTTGCTTTCCCTCTCTGGATCTAAAGTCTCCAGCTGCTCCATAGCTCCACGTCATCATCTCTGGCTCCATTTCAGGCATCACTGCTTCTCTGGGTAGGGTCCCGCT
>NW_006408551.1:4051558-4053418 GCF_000296735.1 Chrysochloris asiatica | reverse complement strand
ATGCCTTTAATTTCCCTGTCTTGCCGTATAGCTCTTGCTAGGACTTCCAGCACAATATTAAATAGAAGCGGTGACAGAGGGCATCCTTGTCTGGTTCCTGTTCGCAGAGGAAAGGCTTTCAATTTCTCTCCATTGAGAGTAATATAGTCTGTTGGTTTTGTATATATGCTCTTTATTATGTTGAGGTATTTCCCTTCCATTCCTATTTTGTTTAGTACAGGGATTTTTTTTGTTGAGAATCTTTACAAAAGCAGTTTAGCAGATCTTTTTTCTATACATCTACTGGGTAGATACGCATCCAACTGCACTCAAGCAGTTGAATTTTACTATTTTAAATGCACATTGTCAGATAAGTATGGAGTAAGTGTATTAACCTGTATAGGATCTTGAGTACTGTCAACTGCTAATCTACCCAGCAGGTCTGTTTTTCTTCCTCAACAACTGCTGCTGCTTTCTTTCTTTTCCTCTTGATTTTTCTTTACTGTTCTTTGATCTCTTTCCCTTTTACTCATCCCGTTCCCTGTGTTTAGTTATTTTCTCTTTTTTCTTGCATGGTTTTAAAAAAAAAATTTTTTTTCCTCTCCCTGTCTTCTGGTTTAGCTTTTCATATTCTTTTTTTAGCTGTTGTTGCTAATACATTATATACCAATGGACAATAACACCACTTGTCTGTCAGTTTGTCGTACTATGGTGGCTTGTGAGTTGCTGCAATTCTGAAAGCTATGCCACCGGTATTTTAAATACCAGAAGGGTCACCCATGGTGGACAGGTTTCAGATGAGCTTCCAGACAGACTAGGAAGAAGGAGTGACAAACTACTTCTGAATATTTACTCACTGAAAATCTTACGAATAGCAAAGAAACACTGTCAGATATAGTACCGGAAAATGAGCCCAAGTTGGAAGGCACTCAAAACGAGACTGGGGAAGAGATACCTCCTCAAAGTAGAGTTGAACGTGATGACGCGAATGGCATAAAGCCCATGGGAGAAAAGCCCGCGGTACCTTCATTTGCTGAAGGGGAACAACTCAAAATGAAGAGAAACAGCTGAAAACATCCATTCAGAATTGGAATATGGAATGTACGAAGTATGAATCTGGGAAAACTGGAAGTTGTCAAAAATTAAATGGAATGCATAAACATTGATATCTTAGGCATTAGTGAGCTGAAATGGACTGGTATTGGCCATTTTGAATCTGATGACCACATGGTTTACTATGCCGGGAATGACAAATTGAAGAGGAATGGTATTGAATTCATTGTCAAAAAGAACATATCCAGATTAGTCATGAGGTACAACGCTGTCTGTCATAGGATAATATCCATGCGCCTACAGGGAAGCCCACTATTACTCAAATTTACTCACCAACCACTGAAGCCAGTGAGGATGAAACAGAAGAATTCTACCAACTTCTTCAGTCTGAAATTGATCAAACATGCAATCAAGAGGTATTGATCATTACCAGTGATTGGAATGCAATGGTTGGGAGCAAAGAGGAAGGATCAGTAGTTGGAAAATATGGCCTTGGTGATAGAAATGATGTGGGAGAATGCATGATAGAATTCTGCAAAATCAATGATTTGTTCATTTCAAATACCTTCTTTAAACAGCATAAGAGACGGCTATACACATGAACCTCACCAGATGGAATACACAGAAATCAAATTGACTACATATGCGGAAAGAGACAATGGAAAAGCTCCATATCATCAATGAAAAGAAGGCCAGGGGCACTGTGGAATGGACCATCAATTACTCATGTGCAAATTCAAACTGAAGCTGAAGAAAATGAAAACAAGTCCACGAGAGCCAAAATATGACCTTGAATATATCCCACCTGAATTTAGAGATCATCTGAAG
>NW_006408551.1:4040513-4050409 GCF_000296735.1 Chrysochloris asiatica | reverse complement strand
TATGAAGAAAAACGTGGCATCAGGATTGGAGGGAAGACTCTTTAACAACCTGCGATATGCAGATGATACAACCTTGCTTGCTGAAAGTGAAGAGGACTTAAAACATTTACTGATGAAGATCAAAGAGCACAAAGCTTTCAGTATGGATTACATCTGAATGTAAAAACAAAAATCCTCACCACTGGACCAATAAACAACATTCTTATCAAAGGAGAAGACTGAAGTTGTCAAGGACTTCATTCTTCTTGGATCAACTATCAACACTCATGGAAGCAGCAGTCATGAAATCAAATGATGTATTGTGCTGGGCAAATCTGTTGCACAAGGCCTTTTTTAAAGTGTTGAAGAGCAAAGATGTCAACCTGAAGACTAAGGTGCGCCTGACCCAAGCCATGGTGTTTTCAATAACCTCATATGCATGTGAAAGCTGGACAGTAAATACGGAAGACCATAGAAGAATTGATGCATTTGAGTATGGTGTTGGAGGAGAATACTGAAAGTACCATGGGCTGCCAAAAGAACTAACAGATCCATGTTGGAAGAAGTGCAGCCAGAGTGCTCCTTAGAGGCCAAGATGGCCAAACTTTGTCTCTCATACCCAGTCGCTGGAGAAGGATATCATGTTTGGTAAGGTGGAGGGTCAGATAAAAAGAGGAAGATCCACAACAAGATGAACTGGCCAAATAGTAGCACTGATGGACTCAAGCATGGCAACAGTAGTGAGGTTGGCCCAGGCATTGGGCAGTGTTTCATTCTGCTGTGCATAAGGTCACTATGAGTCGGTACCGACTCGATGGCACCTAACAACAACAATGTACAATAATCAATTCAATACAAATACAACACCACCACAATGTCTCAGAAGCAACAGACCATTTCTGTTCACATGAAGACATAAGACACAGTGGGTCAACTGACCAAGAGATGGAGCTAGAAAACATTTTTTGAGGCAAAAAAGACATTGGAACTACCTGAAAAAGAATTTAAGAGAGTAATATTTGGGTACCTTCAAATTATTGACAGAAAGTTTGAAGAAAACAAGGAAGAAGTGAGGAAAACACTACAGAAACAAACAAATTAGTAAAATACTGGAGATAATACAAAACCTTCAAACAGATATCCAAAAGATTAATATTAAGATTTCAGAAATATACAATACATTAAAAGGACAAAGGACCAGATTTAAATAAATGGAAGCCCAAATTAGTGAGCTTGAAGATAAATTCCTCGTTAATAGTATGCTAGAAGAACAATCAGAAAAAAAGATTGAAAAGATAAAAAAAAAGCCTAGGATTCATATGAGATAATGTGAAGAGGAATAACTTACAGGTAATCAGAATTCCAGAACAGAAGAGACAAAGAAAAGCACAGAAAAGATAGACAAAGAGCAGTTGGAAGAAAATTTATCTAACATCATGACAGATGAGAAGATAGCATACAAGAAGCTGAACATACCCCAGAGAGGACAGATCCAAAAAGAAAATCACCAAGACATATCATAATCAAACTTTCCAAAACCACAGACACCGTATACAAAAACAAACACAACATGGATTAAAGACTGAAATGTAAAACCCAGAATTATAAAAATCATCAATGAAAAAATAGGGACAAACTCAGGGGCTCTAATACATGGCATATACTGTCAAACTAAAAACACACAAATAGTAGAAGGCAAAATAGATGACTGGGGCCTCCTAAAAATCAGACCCTTAGGTGCATCAAAAAGATTTCCCCAAAAGAGTAATAAGAGAGCCTACTGATAGGAAAAATTTTTCAATGACATATCATACAAGGGATTAATGTCTAAAATCTACAGAAAATGACAACACTTCTACAAGAATAAGACAACCCAATTAAAAAATGGGCAGGGGATATGAACAGACCCTTCAAAGAAGACACTCAGACAGCCAACAAGTATATGAAGAAATTTTTGTACTCATTAACTATTGTTGTAAGGTGCTGTTGAGTAGGTTCCGACTTACAGCAAACCTATGTATACAAAACGGAAACACTGCCTGGTTTGCACCATCCTCACAATTGTTACACTTGAATCCGCTGCTGCTGCCACCATGCCAATCCATCTTCTTGGGATGTGTGTGTGTGTGTGTGTGTGTGTGTGTGTGCTTTTTTGCTGACACTGTACTTTACCAAGCATGATGTCATGATGTGCTTCTCCAGTGCCTGACAACATGTCCAAAGTCTGAGACAAAGTCTCGCCATCATGACTTCTAAAGAACATTCTGGCTATACTTCTTCTAACATAATAGTTGTTCTTCTGGCAGTTCATGATACTTTTAATATTTTATTCCACCACCATAACTCAATTCTTCTATGGTCTTCCTTATTCACTGTCTAACTTTCACATGCATATGAGTCTATACACAATATCATAATGTTGTCCAGTGTGCCTTAGCCTTCAAACTAACACCTTTGCTCTTAAACAATTTAAAGAGGTCTTAGGCAGCAGATTTGCCCAGTGCACTTCTCTGAGTATACACTTTACATGGTTTTACTTTTTAGAAGCATACTGATATTCTACATATTCAAAGTGTAAAATTAATTAAGGATGAGAAAAAGCAAATTACCTTAAAACTAAATTAACCAAATTTATTAATTTATGTCAGTAATATAATTGCATTGTTACAGATTAATTGAATTATGTTCCCCCAAAATATGTGTTTTAAATCCTGTTGCTCTAAGTCAAAATGGATTGGGTTTTGATTTGTTTTTGTTTTTTAATTAATGCCTGTAGTTATAATCTCATTTGGGAATGCGTTGTTTCTATTATGTTATCATGGCAGGATTAGTGTAGGGTGTATCATGAGTCAATCTCTTTTGAGATATAAAAGAGATTAAACAAGCCAGCAGAACAGAAATGGGGAAGAGATGCCAAGCCTCATGAAAACTGCCCAGGAGGTAGAAGCTCAAAGAGACAAGGACCTCTTCCTCCAGAGCTCACAGAGAACGCCTTCCCCCAAGTGCTGGCACCCTAAATTTGGGCATCTAGCCTCCTAAACTTTAAGAAAATAAATTTGTTAGCTAAAGTCACCCATTTGTGGTAGGAATAGATAACTAAGTGTACTAAAGGGGAAAAAAACAAATTTTAAAAATTCTGACAACATTCTTTAACTGTATACCTTCAGTTGGGGGCTGGAGAGGGGTAGGGAGACATGAGAACCAACAGAGAACTAATGTGCAAGAAAGGAGATATAAATATAGAATCAGGGAAAGCCAGGCCCACTTCTAAGCAGTACTCATTTTCCTTTGTGTCTATTCAGAAATGTTCTACATTTCTGCATACAAAATCCTTATGTCTTTTATTCCCCTTAATATAAATTACATCATGGCATTCACACTGTTCTGCTACCAGCTTTCTTTTACTTTATAAACTTGTCTTGACGAATTTTCCACTTTAGATCTGCCTTTTGAAAATGTTTTAACATTTTGTCTGGAAATATTTTCAAGCCCACAAAAAAGTTGCAAAAAGCAGTACAAAGAAACCCCATGTTCTTATTGTCCAGATTCAGTGATTGTTAAGATTGTGCCCCATCTGTTTTAGCATGTTCTCTTCCACTCTCTACTGTGCTAGCATGTACCCTACAATTTTTGTTGCTGTTAGGTGCCACTGAGTCAATTTTGATTCATAGTGATACCACGTTACACAGTAGAACTCCACATAGGGTTTTCAGGGCTGTAATCTTCATGGGAGCAGATCACCACGTCTTTCTCCCCACAGTTGGCTAGGTGGTTTTGATCCACCAAACAACTGAACACTTAACCATTGTGCCACTAATGTTCCTTTTCTCTACCTTAAACCCAAAACCAAACCTGTTGCCCGGGGGTCAATTCCAACTCATGTTCCATAGGGTTTGCAAGGCTTTAGTATTTAAGGAAGCAGACTGCCACACTTTTCTTCTACAGAACCACCAATCTTTTAGTGAGCAGCCGAACACTTCACCACTGTGCCACAAGCCTCTCTCTCAACAATGTGCTGCTGTGAAGTGCCACTGAGTTGATTCCAACTCACAGCAACCCCTTACAGGATTTCTGAGGCTGTAAATCTTTGTGGGAGCAGAACGTCTCATCTTTCTCCCACAGAACAGCAGTGGGCTCTAATCTCAATTTGTGGTTCTCAGTCCAGTGTTGATCCTACAGTGCCACAGTGCTGTCCTCTACAATAAGCATCTAGAATTTTTAAATGAACATTGAAATTTTTGAGAGTGATTTGTTATATCAGTATTTGTGGCTGGGAAGAGGTTGCCCAGACTAGCCTGAGGGAAAGGCTGATTTACTTACCTTAGGCAAATCCAGAAACAGATGTCTGGAGGATCTCACCACAGGGCATGATCTGCAAACTTTACACTGAGGCTTCTGTGAAAGGAGAGTCAAGAGACAGGTTGAACTACAGTGGGACAGTCAGGAGCAAGACTGCAGGCCCATGGGAGTTGTCCAGGCAAAAAGGCAGAAAGGGTAAGTTCCCTGGTTTGCCATTCAGCTTAGCTTCATTATCACACCTAGCCAACTCCTCACTACTTGGGCTTTCCCTGAATTTGACGGCTCAAACCTGTACTAGCTACATTTGTTCCTCAGCTTCATCTCTGTCCTATCACTCCAAAGAGCAGGGAAAAGTATTGTCAGCATAAGCCAGGTACTGAGTACTTCACTGCACTTAGCTGTGTGATAAGAAGACAGAGTCCCTGTCCTTGAGGAAACTGCGATCAAATTAGGGAGAGATGGCTGGCCTAAGAAACAAGTGTACACCTTTAAGGAACAAAATGTCAAGAAATACCGTGTGTTAATCAGTTAGCACTGTGCTATGAAATAGACAAGTTGAGTTTATACTTCTCAACCCTTTGCTTGTGCTCCAGACCAACTGATCTGCTTTGTTTAGCTCTTTCTCTCTTCTATAAATACCGTTTCAAATATAATTTGTGTGTGATACAAATTGAGTATATAAACACTGAAGGGTTATGGCTAAAGGAGAGTTAGGGGTGGGAAGAGTGCAGAGGAGCAAATAATCAACACAAGGTTCCAAGTGAGTTTTGATCTGGTTTCTGAAGGTGAGAAATTAAAACTCTCAACTTCTTTACTGAACTCATGCCTATATGCTTACTGAACAACTTAGCTTGAATGTTTGATAGGCATCTTGAGCTTATACAGGACTATGGCGCTCTTTCCTGACAGTCTGTTCTTCTCCCAGACTTCCCATGTTAGTAAACGGTACTATTACACACCCAACTGCACAAAGCCAATATTTCACAATTCATCTTACTCTTAACCAAGCTCTTCCCCAACTTTCAGTCCATTCAGCTCAATAAAGCCTTACCGCCAAAATATATCTCAAATCCTATTTCTCCCCATCTCATTTCTACTGCTATTAATCCAGTCTAAACCACTATCATTCCATTTCTAGACTATTGAATTTTTATGAAATAACATATATGTTATGAGATTTTCTGTTTTAGGTCTTTGTGAGTTTTTTTTGTTTTGTTTTTTTCTGTTCTTTTCACACATCCTCTCATGTCAGCTACCTATGCATGTTAAACGTGTGTAATATGTGTGCTCGTCTATATATGAGGAATATGGTACTACTCTAGCCTCCAAACTGATGTCCCCGCCTTTTTTCTTGCTTCTCTTCCATCCATTTCCCACAGAGCAGTTTGCCAGGAGACTAAAATAATGCCTTGAATGGCTTATGAGGCTCTGGTATTCTGTCTTCCTCTCTGACTTCATCAGTCTACTCTCTCTGCTCTTTGCTGCTTCAGGGTCTTTGCCATTTCCTGATTCTGCTGCTGGGAGAATTCCTAACTCCACTATCACCTGGCTTCTTCCTGCTCATTCTTCAGTTAAACTCTCATTATAAATACTACTCCTCTGAGGCTTTCCCTTATCATCTAACTTAAACTCTTTCCTCCAGACATCACTCAGTATGGCAGCTTATTCTGTATTATTTATTTCCTTGTTTACTTGGCTCCTCTCCTCAATAATTCAATATCTAACCCATCCATTGTTGTATTCCCAGCACCTACAACTGTGACTTGCCTATTGTATAAATAAATAAACAAATGAATCTTCATAGACTAGCAGAAGAAACGGGCATTTATAGAAGAGAGAAAGCTAAACAATGGCTGATCAATTGGTCTGGAGCAGAAACAAAGGGATGGGAAGTATAAACTCAACTTGTCTATTTCCTAGTACAGTGCTAACTAAGCACACAGTAGATGCACAATCAGTGTTTGTCAAATGAACTGAATGATGACTTGGTAAGACAGGGTAGAAAGAACCACTAGTGAAAGCTCTCAAAATGATAAAATTAATATCTTGACTAGGATGCGACTGGGAGTCCATCCCTTAAGAATGGGAATTGTCTCCTACATGGCTCCCATGATGTTCTCCTCTCACCTTAAGCTCAATAGCATTGATGAGCTTGCCGCACTTGTCACACTGGTCACCCCGGGCCTCCTCATAGCCGCAGAAGGGACACACGCCCTCCACAAAGCGGTCAGCCAGGAAGCGGGCACAGCGCTCACATCGCAGTTGCTCCACAGTATCTTGCAGCACAAAACCTCGTGCCAACAAGCGCTGGAAGATGTCCTGGGTGATTCTGGTTAGGTGAGCAAGGGGAAAAAGAGTAACAGGTAAGAGGAAGCAGTAGTGTACCCCAACCTCCTACCACTCTAACCAAGGACCCATTTACTCCAAGCTCCAAGGAAATCAGGCAAAGGGCCCGAGGCAATAGCCATCAATCAACTCATCTTCAGGGAATTTTACTGGATGAGCCCAGACCCCTCATTCCCTAATTGCCTAAACAATCTCTTTCCTCATAACCTGAAATGCTATTTTTTTGAACTCCCACTTACCTGTTTTTGTACTCATCACTAACCAGAATCTGTGAAAGAATAGCATGGTCTGTACTAATATGTTCTAACAATTAAAATCAATTACGCCAAGTTCTAAATTACACACTGGTGTCAGCTGGCAGACTGTCTGCTCTGTAACATTTTTATAAGAATAGATAAAAGGGAGAATCCTGATTCTCCTGACAACAAGAAGTATGAGGGGTTTTCAAAAAGTTTATGAAAAATACATTATGAAAAAACTATGCATGGATCCCAATTTTTGTTTATGTACCAAAATAAACTTTTGTACTAACTTGGAAGCAGTATAGAATAAGCACTAGACTGCAAGCCACAAGGTTAGCAGTTCAAACCTACCAGCGATTCCACATAAAGCTTCAGAAACCCTACACAGGGTCACTATGGGTCAGAATCCACTTAATAGCAGTATTTTTTTGGGAGGGGAGGGGTTACCTTGTTACAACGTCTAAACAAGATCTAGTTTGAGGCACTAAGAAAGAAGAGCTCAATTTAAAAAGAGCCCCTATCAGAGCAAGATGAATTCTGATAAAATTGAAGCAAGAACAAACATAAAATTTATAGTGTAGCTTGGGTGACAAGACAGTGAAATCATTAATGTTTTAAGAAAAAAATTATAGGAACAATGGCCCAAAGAACTCGGCAGTTTACAAGTGGATAAGTCATTTTAGGAGTCCTGGTGTGGCGCTGTGGGCTAATGCGCTAGACTGCAAAGTCAGTTTGAGTCAGTCAGTGTGGTTCAAGCTCACCTGCCGCTCCTTGGAAACCCTATACACGGTCGCTATGGAGTCGGAACTGACTCGACAACACTTAACAACAACAAGTTATTTTAAGAAAGAAAAAATGATGTTGAAGATGACGCCCAAAGCAGCAGAGCATCCACAACAACTTGTAAGGAAAAAATTTTGTTCGTTGCCTGATAGTTAATAGCAAAAACAATAACCAACACCAAAGACATCTCCACTATTTTAGCTTACACAATTCTGACTAAAAATTAAAGCTGAGCAAACTTTCAGCCCAATGAGTGACAAAACTAAGTTGCACCCAGATCAGCTGCAGACAAGAGCAGAATTTTCTAAGGAAATTTCCAACAAATTTCAGGATCAAGATCCTGAAGACACACAACAACAATAACAATCTTAAAATATCTTTAAAGCATACAGCACCCATTTTTTCTTAGTCAATCATATGAAAAAGGCTGCACTCACCTGGGTCAATTCCCAGTCAGTTCTTCAGAGATGGACTAAATGTCTAGTATCATTGATTATAAAAGTATCTTGATCTTAATTGAGCTTTATGTTGGGAAATAAAGTTTCTAATTTTTATTTTTATCTTTTAATTCCATTTATTTTTTTCACAACTTTCTGGAGACCTCTTTTACATTTATTATAAATGCATATTGGAATGAGAGAATGTCTAAGATCCCATGACAGCCAGGGAGGAAGGTAGAAGATTGCCCTGAGCACAAATCCTAGTTCTTCCCTCCCTCAGCTGCTCTTTCAGCCCCTGGCTGAGCTTCTGCGCAAAATGAGTCCACTCAGTAATGCTCAATTAGACTAATGATCGATCAGGGCCATATTCAGATGCTAAATTTAAGAGGAGTCCCTGAGTGGTGCAAACAATTCATGCATTCAGATGCTAACCAAAACACTAGTGGTTCAAGTCCACCCAGAGGCACCTTGACAGAAAGACCTGGTGATCTACTTCTGCTAAATCAACTACTGACAAACCCTACAGAGCACAGTTCTACTCTTAATATCCATGGGTCACCATGAGTTAGAATTGATTTGATGGCAAATGGTATTTTGAGGGGAAGTTCTTAGGCAGTTCCCCTTGTTCCTTTGGTCTCCAGGACATTCTCAATGCCCCAACCCCAGCCATCACACCCGTTTCTGCCTCTAATCACAACTATACAGGGAACCTACTTGGTCTGCTGTGGAGTAGTGGTGCGACCAAAAATATCAAAGGAGATATTGAACCAGCGGTAGATGTTGGCATGGATGGTATGGTATTTGTCACAGATCTCCTGGGGACTTAGACCCTCCTCCATAGCCTTGGTCTCTGTTGCTGTACCATACTCATCTGTCCCACACAAATATAGGGTGTTCCACTGGCGCAGGCGGGAATATCTGAAAGAGAATTTGGTGATCATAGAGGGCCCTGTCTTTGCTGCTTTCTTGTCCCCAGGATCCCTCCAGTTCCTACTCCCAAGGTATCTACTCCCTTGGGGCCCACCCAACCCTCAGAACATCTCTCCCCTAGTAGCTGGCTCCACCTGGCAAAGACATCTGCACTGAGCACACAACCAATGATGTTTCCAAGGTGGGGGACATTGTTGACATAAGGGAGGGCGCTGGTGATGAGCACATTCTTCTCCCCAGCCACAGGTAACCTGGTAACAAAGGAGAGAAAAAAGACTAATGGGAGAAATGCAAGGGTCATGAAGTTAGAATCAAGAGAGACTAAAAGCACATGCAACACCCAGAATCACAGATTTATTTCAGTCAAAAGCTCATGTAATGTGACCTGGACCGGATGACTGGATGATCGGAGCTCAATGAGGAGAGGAAAGAAGAGGGGAGAAAAAAAAAAAAGAGTGAGCTGATACAGTCTGATGAACTTGACCTATACCTATGGAGCAGCGACTCAAAAGAGGGAACAAATCCTCACAGCAAGAAACATTCACACACCCCCACACGCACACACACACAGAGTGGACAGAAAAGGGCAGGTTGGACATTGGATACTCAAACGGGGAGGGGAGGACTACAAAGGCAAGAAGTGACGGGCTTACAAGCTTTCAAGAGGGAACCTGATGTTAGGGAGCATGGCAGAAGGCAGAATCTCCAGAAGGTACTATTCAATCTGTCTGGGCGGAGCTGATGAAAGGAGATACAGATGGGTAACTCGTGATACTGTAGTGAATAATGCTTATAAGGACGCATTATGAGGGTTGGAAATGCAAAGGTGGAAGTTTTGTAACAAGGAAGGGAGTGACTGATTCTCCAGGATAGGAAC
>NW_006408551.1:4036191-4039318 GCF_000296735.1 Chrysochloris asiatica | reverse complement strand
GGAACCATGGCAATGAGATGATATACAATGGAATGAATGTAAAACTAAAGCTCTCTCATGTAAACTATCATATAATGTACAATAAAACATTAAAAAAAAAAAAAAAAAAGCTCATGTACATTGTCGAACTCTCTCCTCACATGAACTGTCCTTACCACAGAACTATCAGATTCGCCTACAGTTCCAAGTGCAGAACCTGGACCATAGTGAGCAGACCTCATCTATGGCTACTAAGAATCTTCATTCCAACACTGATCTCTGACCCTTTTTCCTATAATGACTGCTATTTTTCCATTAGCTCATTCTTAGGCTCAAATTTCCTGGGTATTGACAAAACTACTTAGGCTCTGTCCAATCACCAACACTCGTATTACACCTTGGGCTCAAAAAACACCCAAGAACACGTTCCTAGTGCTGACCTCCCACCCCACCCCACCCCCATCTTCCTAGCTGTCATGTGAATATTACATTACCTCTATTCACTATCTGAAACCCTAGCATCTTATCACCTCATTTACAAGTGTTATCATCCCTTCTGTACTCCTTACTTCGTCTCCTCTAATATGTTTGTTATTTCCTCACCACATAACTCAGACCACTAGGCACCAACTATTGCCTCCTCTCTTCCCCACTACCCCAAAAATACCCCTTTGGGGTTATCCCTAGTCATGCTACTCAACTTGCTGTCTGCAGTCACTCAATCCAGTCCTCTTTTCTCATGCTCCATCAGTTCAGCCAGACACAGGCTTCATCCACCCTCAGCCCCTTAGCACACCTCCTAGAGTTCCTTTCATTTTTCTGACCATCCTCATCCTATTATCACTGGCTCCCTGTCATCTACCATGTCTTTCAATCCTGAGTTCACTGATTCCCTGCTAACAGAAAATCTCATGATTCCCTCATATTGACTTTACCTGTTTTACCCAGATGCTGCTGTGTACCCCAAATGATGTTCTACCCACTTCCTGGAACTTTTTACAGTTGATTTTCCCACCCAGATATCACTCATTTCTCCTGCATTCATTGGTTTTTCTCTCTATAATTGAATACTATAATTTTCTCTCATGTCAGAAATTCCCACTTAAGAAACAATGGGACAGAAGTAAATAATGATGTATGCACAACCTTGGAACAACACAGCTCTGGGTACAGGGATTGAGACATGGTTGGAATGGGGAAAAAAGGGGCTATAATGTTAAGATGCTTGCTGTCTTTCGAATCTTGGCTTCACTAGCATACCATTATAAAATAGACACTTGAGGGGGAGAGAAAGGAATAGCCAGAAATAGACCATAGACAGCTTTTAAGTCCATCTTCTGCCTATAACTGATTGGAACACCTAAAATGGAGCTACAATATGCCCAGTGAAGGAGGCTTCCTGCAGAGCCTCTGCATTACATAAGACCATAGGTAGAATCCTGATCCCCATCCAGAATCTTCTGAGGTAAGAAATTTCCACGTGAAATGACAAGCAGACCAGCCTGGAGTCAGCCTGGAGTGCTAGAAGAACAGAAGGTACTTCTTGAAAGAAAGACTGACAGGAAAAATACAAGACAATAAGGGCAGTCTGACTGATTACTACGAGAACAAACAAGTTGCTCGCCCAGGAGACATCAAGGCAAGTGGTCGGGTCCCCTCAGGGTAAACCCCCTTCTAAGACTAAGACTCAATGGGAATACACACGTTGATTGGTGACCATGTTCGTCACCGATAAGGGGAAGTGAGGGAAAAACAGCAATGAAGCTACGAACTAAGCCCTACAACATTCAATAGACTCCTATGAACCTGGGTGGAGACCTAGTCAGCCAGCAGTGTGGCAAGACCTGGGGATTCTTGGGCCCAGAGTCAGTGACATAGCCACAGAGGACTAGAATGGAGAATGAAGCATCTAGCTGATAAGACGAGAGGACATATGTACAAGAACACCCACACCTGCAGATAATACCTATTTGACCTGCCTTCAATGATGATCAGAGCTCAACTAGAAGAAGAAAGAAGAGGAAAAAAAGAGTAATCTGATACAATTTGATGAACTTGACCTATACCTATGGATGCAGTAGCTCAAAAGAGGGAACAAATCTTAACAACAAGGATCATTCCCACCCCCTTCATACACAGAGTAGACAGGGATGGGCAACTTGGACATTGGCTACCCAAAATAGGGGGGCTACAAAGACAAGAAGTGACTGGCTTATAAGCTTTCAAGAGGGAACCTAGATCCAGAGGGTGTGTGGGAAGGTAGAATCTCCAGTGAGTAGTATCCAATCTGTGTGGGCGGGGCTGATGAAATGAAATGCAGATAGGTCTCTTGTGATTCAATAGTGAATAATTGTTATCAAGACTGACTATGAGGGTTGGAAATGTAAAGGTAGATGTATTATAGCAAGGAAGGGAGTGATTAACATTTCAGCCTAGGAGTGGAGGTCCCTGGGACCATCAATGGAGAAGAGCAGAGAGCGGGACCCTACCCAGAGAAGCAGTGACACCAGAGACGGAGGCAGAGATGATAAGGTGGAGAGATGGAGCAGCTGGAGACTTTAGATCCAGAGAAGGAGAGGGGCTGTGTGCTGATGACCGGAGGGCAGGCTTGCAGGGTACGCCCTTTGGTTGATTGATGATGCATGGAGGAGATTGTAACAACGGCAATGAACCAATATACGATATACGATAGGATAAATGTAAAACTACTGTTCTCCCATGTAAACAATCACATAATTCACAAAAAAACATTTAAAAAAAAAAAAAAGCGGGAACTTAGATCCAGAGGGTGTGGAAGAAGGTAGAATCTCCACTGAGTAGTATCTAATCTGTCTGGGCAGGGCTGATAAAAGGAGATGGGAATAGGTCACTTGTGATACAACAGTAAATAAATTGTTATCAGGACTGATTGTGAAGGTTGGAAATGTAAAGGTAGACGTTTTGTAGCAAAAGGAGGGGAGTGATTGACTTTGCGGTCTATGAGCTGAGGTCCCTGAGACAATCAAGGGAGAAGAGAAGCTTTATCTTTAAATACATGTGTCTACCCAGAGAAGCCATGGTATTTTCAATAACCTCATATGGATGCGAAAGCTGGACAGTGAATAAGGAAGACCGTAGAAGAATTGATGCCTTTGAGTTGTGGTGTTGG
>NW_006408551.1:3990098-4034808 GCF_000296735.1 Chrysochloris asiatica | reverse complement strand
GATAGGATGAATGTAAAGCTAATATTCTCCCATGTAAACTATCACATAATTCACAATAAAACATTAAAAAAAAAAAAAGAAAGAAACCATGTCCACATTGGCTATCTAAAATGAGGGGGTAATAAAGGCACAAGTGACTGGCTTACAAGGTTTCAAGGGGGAGTTTAGTTTAATAGTGTGTCGGGGAAGAAAGAGTCCCCTCTGAATAGTTTTCATTTCGTCTAGATGGGTCTGGTTAAAAGAGATGGAAAGAAGATTCTTATGAAACAATAGTGAGTACTTGCTATCATGACTAACTGAGACTGTCACAATTATAAAGGTAGAAGTTTTGTAACAAAAACGGGGAGTAGTTACTCGTACAGTCCAGAAACAGAAGACCCTAGGACCGTCAAGGAAGAAGAGCACAAGCGGGATGCAGGAACTTATCCAGAGAAGCAGTGACACCAGAGATGGAGGCACAGTGAGAGGGCGCAGCTGAGGACTCTGGATTCATGGAAAGAGAGGGACTAAGAGATGGCAACCATGAGGCAGACTTGCAGAATGTTCCCTTTGGTGGTTTAAATTATATATGCACAAGTGTTGTTGTTTTTTTAAAAAAAAAAGCTAAAGTGAATAGAGAGAAATACTATTCACTGATGTTAACTGTTAAATACTGTTAACATGGTGGGAATTATAATCATCATTGTAATGAAACAAAGTGTATGAATTTATGATTTGTTGAACATAAAACTGATGATCTGCCCTGCAAACTTTCACTCAAACCACAATAAAAACCTTAAGAAACAAAACAAACAGAAACAGTGCCCAACTCCTATGTCCACTCACACTGGCTTTTTCTGGGGCCGAAGTGGAGGCAAGCTTTCCAAGCCCTTCTCCCAGGCAGTTACAGCCATAGCGATCTCTTCCTCAGAAAGCGTAGCCAATTCTTCCTCCTGTGCGGAATGGATAGAACCCCTTATCAGATGAAAAAAGCCTCGTTGCTCTCCAATAATTGAAAAATGTAGCGACCATGCTCAAAATCCCTCTCCTGGCCACCCCCTACTTCCAGCATCAAAAGTCTTATTTCTGAGGACCCGTAAGCTCCATTCCAAACCTCAGGCTCATTGCTGACAGTCCTCCCCTCAAGAAGCTTGGGCTGGGGTTGCTTCTGGAGGTAGGGCCGGAGGGCCAGGACACCCTGCTGCTTCAGCACAGTCTCTACAGCTTGCTGACATGGTCCTTGGGTGCTCAGCATCTGGAACCAGCTGCGCAGGGCACCCAGTTCCTCTGTGGGCAGGGAAGAAAAGAGGGAATCGGCAAGCATGGGGGGACCTAGAATGATCCTACAACAGTGGATCTCCTCTCCTTCTTCATGAGGTTCCTCTAGCTGCCTTTTCTAATTCCTTTAGCCATCTTTCTGCCACAGTTTCCCTGCCACGGTACATCCTGAAGTGAAAACTCTGCTATCCTGTTACCCCCTATGTTAAGTTTCTGGGGTTAGACTTGGGGTGGGAGTGAAGTGATATGCATAGTTCTCACCAGGAAGGTAGGCCGGGTCTTGGAGTAATGGGTATAGTGTTCCCCACAAAACAATGTCTGCCAATGATTCTGTCTCCTTTGTTGAGGAAAGAAAAGGTACACAGGTTCGACACTCAGTTTCTTCCAAAGGGTAATAATAGTATCTAATATTTAATGAGCATTTTTTAGGTGTCAAGCACTTTGTTAAACACTTTACATTATCTCACTTAATCCTCATCATAATCCAATGAAAAACCAAAAAACCAAACCCAATGCCAAGTCAGCGCCAACTCATAGTGGGCCTATATGACAGAGTAGAACTTCCCCAACTTCTATTTCAAGTTCAACTCACCCCAGTCAGAAAAGGACAACTGTGACGACTCAAGCTGTGGTCAATATGAGTCAAGGCTCTCTGGACAGGGTTAAGAACATCTTCCCCCTTCTTGCCTTGAACCACTAGATAGTACAGGGCAGCAGACAGAGCTGGCTAAAATATAAGGGAAACTGGTCAAGATGGCATGAAAAGCAAGGACCTGCCTGAAATCTTCCATGTCTCAGTCTCACCTGTAGCTCCACTGCTTCCCATTCCAACCACTGGTTAGTGAGGTCATCTTGCTCCCAGCCAGTTAACAAAAAGAAGTATCTGCTCAGGGAGACAGCCATGAAAGGTGCAATTAGAGAGATCCATTTGGCCAATTCACTTCAGGATCATTTCTTTTTATCCCACAGTCAAATTGTAGTTGTTCATAAGACTACACAAAGGGCAGACAGTAAGCCCTGATTGTATTCAGCCCATCACTACACCTGTAGGCCCACCCAAAAACCAATACTGACCGGCAGATTGCACTGGTGGAGAAGAGGTAGTTGCCACTATCCAGCTGTAAGACAGGGACCTTAGGTGCAGTTAGGAACGGGACCAAACACTCTGATGCAGGAAAAAGGTTAAAAAAAATTTTAAATGCTTTATCAAGTTAGCAGGGCCACCTCACATTGTTCATGGAAAAGGAGAAAGATGGACAGTATACCCAACCCAGAGGTTCCAGGATGATAGGGCCACTGAAAGGGGGTGGGGATCTAGAATGTGCTGGAGAGACCAGCAGGTGTTCAGCTGAGACTGCCAGCTGGAAACAACACATGGGAATTGCAAGGAGGGAGTGGCATTGGATTATGCTGTAGCCAAGAAGTGGAACAACTGAACATAATAAGGTATTATGAAAATGATCTGAGATAACCATGGGAGAACAAACCAGAGGTCTGGAAGGATTGACAAAAGAAAAGTTTAAGAGTTGTCAGCCAGTTGCTTGGGAATGAGAAAAGGTAAGCCCCCAAAAGTGTGCAGTAATTGTGTATGTTTTAGTAAGAAAGAGGAGACTCCTAGAATGACAAAAGGGTGTGAGTGACTAAAGAGCTAAGGGGGTGTCTGGTAGTAAGACACACTTGGAAAGAGGAATGACATTCACTGGAAGATGAGGAAAAGGCTAGAGTTGAGTAGTGGGTATACTGAGGGTAATGAAATTGGTGACGGATGACCCAGTGGCACAGTGGATAAAGCACTCGGCTGCTAACCAAAAGGTCAGCGATTCAAATCCACCATCTGCTGTTCACGTGTAGCACTTGGTTTCAGTAAAAATTACTAATCTAGGAAACCCTAAGGGACTGTTCTTCTACTCTTGTTTCATACGGTCTTGGACCCTTGGCAGGGACTTTTGGACTGATGAAAGATGTGTCTGGGAAGAAAGAAGGGATAGGGTGACCAACGATAATGGGGGAGGAGACCCAGAGGGGTGCGTGGTCTGACCCATAGCGACCCTGTATAGGGTTTCCTCCAAGGAGCAGCTGGTGAGCTTGAACCACCGACCTTGCAGTTCAAACGGCTTTGCAGTCTGGCGCATTAACGCACAGCTCCACACCAAGGGTGCATGATGTTGTTGTTGTTGTTGTTGTGTGCCGTGGAGTCGGTTCCGACTCATAGCGACCCTGTACAGGGTTTCCGAGGTTATAAATCTTTACGTGAGCAGAAAGGCTCATCTTTCTCCCGCGGAACAGCTGGTAGTTTCGAACTGCTAACCTTAAGGTTCGCAGTTCGATTCATAACCACTACGCTACCAGAGCTCCTTCGGGGTGCGTGATCGGGACCGGGAATTTGGCGAAGGACCATAGGATGAACGTCGGGCGTGTTCGGCCCCTCCCTCCTTATCCATCGCCCACCAACATCAGCCTGAATACCTTCAGGGCCGACGGTGCTGATGAGCAGCTCCGCTTTGCCCCGGACCCTGCTGGCTGCGGCCAGCACTGACAGGATCCCCGGTACGCCCTCGCTCACGAACAGTCTCATTTCGCCGTGTATCCCACGCTGATGCAACCGGAACCGGTCTCTAGCTTCTGGGTTGAGTGGCCGCTGCAAGGCACACCGGGAAATGGAGTTCTACATGAAGTTTCGCTCACGGCTCCCGGAAAACTGAGTCTTCTCCCATCATGCAACACTAGAACACAGGAAAAGACTATCATAGAGACCGAGAGACCACACACGCAGAACCAGAGCGGCAATTTTTGCTGGGAGGGGCCCAGATGTTTACGTTTAGGGCCTGGCGACCTTTCATGCAGTCGGAGGGTGGCGACTGAAACCACAACCTTTGGTCCAGTCGTCGTCGAGGATGAAGTGGCGCTGTGGCGACTCACTATGTGGAGTCTTGATTCAAGTTCATAGCAATCATAATTTTTGATTTGGATGTTATGATAAGGTTATGTTTATCACAAAGTGGAAATTGGTGTGGCACAATCAAAAATAGTGTGGCCAATTAAGATACTAAAAGCAGTGCTCATGCAGCTAGACATTTCCCCAGGCTCAAATCTCAGTGACCCTGTATATGGTTTCCAAGGAGTGGCTGGTGAATTTGAACCGCCAACCATGTAGTTTTCAGTCCACTGTTTATCATACAGTGTGCCACACGAGGACTCCAGAATAGGTTCATTAGAAAGGAAAGGGGAGATATGTAAAGAAAAAGTCAATTTGAAGGGAAGTAGGACAACAGGATGGCAAAGAGTTTGGCTATGGAAGTGCATATCAATAATTGAGAAAGGAATTCTTCTTACTCATCATTGTATTACTGGTTGTTGTTGTTAAGTGCCATCGACTCATAGTGACCCTGTGTAGTGTTTTCAAGGAGCAGCTGGTGGCTCTGAACTGATGACCTTGTGGTTAGGGATCCAGTGCTTGTATTACAACACTCCATTGTTGGTTGGTATGCAAATAAATAAAAAGGAGCTTTGGTGGCCTAGTGGTTACCAGCCAGGCTGCCAACATCAAGATCAACAGTTCAAAACTACCAGCCCTTCCACCAGAGAAAGAGGAGGCTTTCTACTCCTGTAAAAATTTACAGCCTTGGAAACCCTATACAGGATTGCTATGAGTCGCAACCAACTCCACAGCACATGACCAATGACCAATACAAATAAATATTGTAAGGACCCACTATCGAATCGAAGTCCTGGTGTGGCATTGTGGGTTAATATACTGGACTGCAAGGTTGGTTTGAACTGAAAGGTCAGTGGCTCAAGCTCACCAGCTGCTCCTTGAAAACCCTATGTAGGGTCACTATGGGTCAGAACTGACTCAACAGCACTTAACAACAGCAACTATAGATTCAAACTCACCAGTCACTCCTCAGAAATCCTATACAAGCTCACTATGAGTCAGAAACAACTAGGTGGCACTTAATAACAACACACTGCAGGATAAGCACTGAACCACAAGGTTGGTTTGAACTGCAAGGTCAGCAGTTCAAACTCACCAACAGCTCCTCTGAAACCCTATACAGGGTCACTATGAGTCAGAACCAACTCAACGGTACTTAACAATAATAACACTTAAATATAATTAATATTTATATGCTTATGTCCTGGTGTGGCACTGCAAGAGAATGAATGTACTCGACTGCGAGGTTGGTTTGAATTTCAAGGTTGGCAGTTCAAACGCACTGGCTGCTCCTCAGAAACCCTATACAGGGTCGCTATGAGTTGGAACCCACTCAATTGATGGCACTTAACAACAACATATACTTATGTGCTAGGCACTGTTCTAAGCACTTTACATACATTATTAAATTCTAAAAAACCCCACAAAAACCTATGTGGGTGTTGGGCCTATTGAAAGTAGATTTTTAAAAGCTTTGCCACTTCTACCCGGGTTTCATGGAACCCTCTGGGAGGCCTGAGAGTGTCATGCTGGATAGGTATCATGTAGACACTCCAGTCAACAGTTCCCCGTGATCCCAACATTCCAGCCATCCCATCAGGGTGTCAAACATGTGAGTGAAGAATCCAAACCAATCCATCCGCCTGCTAAATGTCACCAAGTGAACCTAGTTAGTACCACATGGAACAGAAGAATCACTCATTGATTCCCTACCCAAGTTGCTGCCCATAAAATTGTGAGCTATAATTAAATTGTTGTTGTTTAATAAAAATAAAACAAATTATGAAATGATGCAGTGTGATGTGTCCATTTTACATACCTTTTCTAGCTATGGTCTGGTGGTGTTCAGAGCCATCAAGTTGGTTCTTACTCATAGGGACCCTATATAGCGTTTCCAAGGAGAACCTGGTGGGTTTGAACCACTAGCGTTGTGGTTAGCAGTCTAGTCTGGTAATCGCCACCAAAAAACTGGGTGAGGCTATGAAACTAAGGTGTTTGTAGCCCATCAGGAGATTGGACAGCTTGCTAATAATACAAATAGTGCAAAAAAGGTATATGAAACTCTAACAAGGGGATTGACCAATTTGCCATCCCAGAGACAGAAAGGAAGGACCTACTACCACCAAGAGAAGCTAGGAAATGAAGCATATCCTTTGAACCAGGGGTCCCTGCAGTGAGAACCTCCTAGACCCAGGAGACAGAGCTATAATAGCAAATATAGCAGCAGCAGAACTAGAAGAGCAATGGAAGATAGTATGGGAGCGTCACAGGCCATGGGGCAAGGCAATTACAGTACACTTGCCAACCCATGGAGTAAGAAAGCTGAATCTCTTATATAGGAGGCTTCCTGGTGAAGTGGGATGGCTTTGGGCATTTATTGGATCGCTAAACAGCTTTATAACACTTATCCCCACAGAGCAGAAGCAAGCCCCGGGGGCCCAGGGGCCAAAGGAGAGACCTGCCTTCGAGCTTGGCCAGAGTTGTCCTGACCTAAGTACTGTATCTTGATTTGTTCCCAATTCTGAATTGTAATCTCCTTGTCCTGGTGTGGTGCTTTAGGATAAGCACTGGACTACAAGGTGGTGGTTTAACTCTACCAATCACTCCCAGGAAACTCTATACAGGGTCACTATGAGTTGGAACTAACTCAACCTCAAAGGCACTTAATAACAATTCCCCTAGTAAAACCCATAATCATTACTAGGGTCTGTAAGTTCATTGTAATGAATGATCAAACCTTGCAGAGGAGTAGAGGGTGCCAAGGGAGAGACAGCTGGTGTTAGAATTGGTAAAATGTTTGTAAAGAAGAGGTAAATATGTCTGATCTCCACCTTATATGAATAAGCTTTGGACTGCTGCTGATGGTGATTCTCTCTTCCTCTTGTGAAGTTAGAAGAGGTAGGTTAGATGCCCCAACTACATTATTTCTACATGTAGTTTTATCTCCTTATTCCCATTTTACAGATTAGAGAATTGAAACACAAACTGTGCAAATTGTTGAAGATACAAATATTAGCAAAACAGATATAGAGCTTCTGTCATGTGGAGCTCATAGATTTCCTGGGAGGCCAGAAAATCAATCCATTTTAAAGTGTGATGAATTATGATGGGGAAAACAAAGCTTGCTATGAGGTCTGCTAGCTAGGCCTCTGACCTGACTCTAAGGAATCAAGCGAGGCCTTCTTGTGCAAATGACATTTCATCTGAAATCTGAATGATGAGTAAGTTAGCCAGGTGAAGACTGGAGAGAGTAGGGAGAGGAAATGTTTTAGGCAGTGGAAAACAAGATATGACAAGGATCAGAGATCCCAGTGTACTTTAGGAATGTGAGGAGTTAGTGTGCTGGAGTGTAGAGTTTTTAAGTGTGAAAAGGTTAGACTAGAGAGGGAGGCCTCCGTAAATCACAGTGTAAAATTTGAACTTTACCCTGAGGACAATAAGAAGCCTCTGAAAGTTTTAAGTCACTACAGAGACAGGAACTTATCTGTGTTTAGAAAGGTCATTCTGGCGCCAGGAATGGACTACAGGGGAGCCGAATTATATACAAGGAGACTAGTTAGGAGATTATATGATCTAGGCTAAAGAGGGTGGTGTTGTGAGACAAAAAGTAGATAAATTGAAAAGACATAAATTGAAGGACTAAGGAATCAATAAAAGGAGCCCTTTTATTTTATTGTGGTGCTGTGGATTAAGCATAGAACTGTTAACCACTAAGTTAATGATTCAAACCTACCAATACCACCTTGGGAGAAAGGCATGGCTCTCAGCTCCCATAAAGATTTACAGTCTCCGAAGCCCTATGGAGCAGTTTTATACTGGGCTTCTAACTGCAAATTCAGTGATTCAAACCCAGCAGCTGCTCCTCAAAACTATTTTGTTGTTGTTAAGTGCCCTCGAGTCAGTTCCGACCCATAGCAACCCTGCATAGGGTTTGTGAGTAGCAGCTGGTGAGTTTGAACCACCAACCTTGAAGTTCAAACCAACTTTGCAGTCCAGCGCATGAACCCACAGCACCACAGCAGAAAACCTATATAAGATGGCTATAAACTGGAACCAACTCACAGGCACTTAACAACAACAACAAGGCAGGATGGCTATGAATCCAAAAGTAATCCATTGAATATGGATGGTGAGGAAGGAGGCTGCCAGGTTTCTGGCATGGGCAGAAGGATTTCTCCCCTTTTTGTAATCCAACAGATAATAGCACTTCCCCAGTCATAGTGATTATCACATTGTATTTTGATCCTTAAAGAAGGGAGGGACCAGATTTGTCATCTTAATTGGCAATGCCTAATGGTTCCTGGCTGACAGTATGCTAGTAAGCACTCAATCAATACTTATTGAATTTAAATTGAACTAAATAGTGGTACTGGAAGAGAAACAGGTTTGTTTAGTTTAGAGAAACAGCTCAATTTAGAATATATTGAGTTTGAGGTACCTGTGAGATACCCAAATGGAGATTTTCAGTGGACAGTGAATTAGACTGGAGCTTCAAAAAAGATCTGGACTAGAGATAGGGGGCTCAGCAGCACATGGAGGTCATTTGAGCGGAGGAGGAAATGAGACCACCCAAGGTCTCATTTTTTTGTAGAGTACAAAGGGCAGAACATCTCAGACAGACCCTAAAAGCTAAAGAAACAGGCAGAGGAAGGTCCTTCCTTAGGCAACAGAAAAGGAGCTACTAGTCCTGGTGTGGCACTGTAGGCTAATGCACTGGGCAACAAGGTTGGTTTAAATCACAATGTCAGCGATTCAAATTCACCAGCTTCTCTTTGGAAATGCTATACAGGGTTGCTGCAGGGTCACTATGAGACAGAAAAAACTCCATGGCACTTAACAACAACACAACAGAGAGGTTTTAAAAGGGACCCTGCAGGGACGCCTCCTGTTTGTGAAAGGGAGAGAGAGAAGACAGTTGTGTTGGCTACTGCTGAGATGTCCAAGTGCATAAGGACTGCAAAGTATATGTGCAAGGTCAAGAGTAGTGAGCAGTGAACGTTAAAAGGGGGAAGAGTGAGAGAGGGAATTTGGAGGCCGTGTGTGTAGGAAACTCTTTCAAGGAAGTATGAGAATTCCAAAAGGCAGAGAGAGAATGGTTAACTGGGAGTAAATTGAGGTTTGTGTAAAGATGGGAGAGGTTTGGGTGTATTTCATAATTTTCAATACTAATGGAAAGAAGTCAGTAAAGAAAGCAAATAAATGCAAGTGCCAAGAACTTCAGAGAAAGCAGAGGATGAGATTCTAGCACTTAAACACTAGATGAATGAATGAATGAATAAGTCTGTGAATAAAAGAAGTCAGTCACTATTTTGAAAGAGTGAAGAAAGAGAGTGAAGCTCATAAGTGATGAGGTTGCTATCTGGCTGGGGGTGATGGTAGTTAAGCTCTGAGAAGATTCCTCTCTCACATAGGCAGCTGGGACAAAGATGGGTCGAGAGTTGGAGGGTGCTCCCAGGTGCCTTGCTAGTCACCAGTCTGAGTTGGTCTTTCGAAGCAGGAGTAGGGTTTGCCATGTATTAAAAGTGTAGCAAACTAAGAAGGAAGGTAATTGAGGCAGAAACCCACTTTTGACAACCCAGCCCTAAGGTCAGGGGAGGCTCTCTGACTCTCTAATGTCATCAAATGAGGCGAGCACACCCATCCTCACTTTCCAAGCCTAGATAAATCCTCACACTGTGCATCAGAGAAACTGAGAGGAAGGGGAAATAAGTGGGTAAAGTGGAAGCACAAATGTGCCTCTTAGTAGAGGCAGTTCCTGCCAGCAAGGAACTGACATCAGGCCCTCAACTGTCCCCATCTGTTCTCATGTTGTTGTTGCCAAGTGCAGTTGAGTTAGTTCTGACTCATAGCGACCCTATATATAGGGTTTCCGATGAGTGACTTGTGAGTTTGAACTGCCAACCTTGCAGTTCAAACAGATTTGGTATCCAGTGCCTACAGCACCACACCAGGACTCCATGTATGCTCTCATAGCATCATGCTGTATTACTTTTCCAGAGTCTCGGATCCAATTACAATTCAACAATTTATTGTTTCATTGGTTAAGGTCTGTCTCTCATTAAGTTCCAAAAAGGCAAGGATTGCATCTGTGTTGTTCCACCTCTCTTATCCCTAGTCCCTAATGTTGGTCTTTGCACACAGGCAATGCTCAATAAATTCCTGTTAAGAATATAAATGAATAAATGAACCACTACACAATTAGGTCCCCAGGTAAGAAGGTTATATGTAGAAGGTCAATTGTAGTAATGCTTCTCAGCTTCAAAACACACAGCCCTATCATGGCCATTTGGCATAGCATAATCCACAAAGACAATGTTGTACATCCTGCTTTTATGGTTAGACCGTGGTTCTCAATGGTTTGGCAGTTATGTGATGACCCTCTGTCCCCAGTATGTTCTGATGTGATAAATCAATACGAGGATTAAGGTTGGGAATGTTGGTGTTGTTAAGTGCCATCAAGTCCGTTCCAACTCATAATAACCCTGTACAGGGTTTCCAAGGAGCAGCTGGTGGGTTTGGAACACCAACCTTGAGGTTAGCAGTCCAGTGCTTATCCTACAGCGCCACACCAAGCATGAGATACATCACCCTTAATCACTCCACGACCCTGATCAAATGATGTACAGAGATTCTCAAGGGTGTGGCATGCAGTGCCTTTTATCTTAAGAGAGATAAAAGGGGAGAGATGTGAACAGAGAAAGAAGAGCCAGGAATGGAGTGCATCCTTTGTACTGGGGTCCCTGGCACTGTGAAGCTCCTAGATCCTGGGAATGATTGATGCCAAGACACATGGAAATCTCCAGTGAATACTGGGAATAGAGATATTGAAAGGAGAGAAGGACCCTTTCCCAGAGCCAGCACTCTGAATTCAGACATCTAGCTTTCTAAACTGTGAGAGAATAAGTTTCTGTTTGTTAAAACCATCCATTTGTTGTATTTCTGTTAGAGCAGCACTAGTTAACTAAGACACCATTTAAGGTGCAACTATTGGTCACTCTCCATGAGGAGGAAAGAAGAGTTAAGGAAATTGAAGAAACTTGGAATCAATTAATCCCGTAGCCCAATGGACCCTGAGACTAGAGAACTAGATAGTGCCAGATACTACTACCAACTGTTCTGAGAGAGATCACATTAGAAGGTCCTGGATAAAGTGGAATTAAATGTGGAACAAAACTCAAAATTGTAAAAAAGACCTGGCTTACTGGTCAGATGGATACTGGAGGAACCCAAGACTATGGGCCTTGGTCATCCTTCAGGTCTGAAACTGAACTCGCACTCATGACCCAATTTTCAATCAAGCAGTAGACAGGTATATAAGGGGGACATCAACACTAGTAAGGTATGCACATCATGGAATGGTCAACTATTTAAGACCAAAAGAGCAGCATTTACCTCAGGTAAAAATCCAGAAGGGTTGGGAAAGAAGGTGGAATGGAAATAAGAATCACAGGGAGGAAGTGAAAGATAATTGATGTTACATGGATGGAATTGCTATCACAGAAATGAAATGAAGCATTATATGCTTTGTTGAATGTAAAGCTGATGATCTTCTCTGTAAACCTTCACTTAATTCCCAATAAAAAGTTTTCAAAACAAAACAAAACACACCTATGCCTCTAACTCAGACCTCCTCCATGTTTCTACTTTCTATTTCTCTCTAATTTGTTCTTACTATTTTTCTGTTTCTTTCTGCACAGGAAACACACGACTTTAGGTCTGACCGGTAACGGAAACATTGGTGCCTATGAAAATGTAAGGCAAGGTCACAAACTTTTTATCTTTGTCATTACTCCCTGTCTCTTTTCCTGTGTTCTGTCCCGGACCTGATTCTTTCTCCTCATCAACTTATTTTGTCCAGTTCAAGATTTCTGTCACCACCCAGGACCAGCTCTCCCACCCCCTGGATCTTCTAATGGGCTCCACAAGGTACATAAAAGAAAATCACCAAGCTAGGCCATCTCCTGTGATTTCCTGCCTGGCCAGCCACATAGTGCTGCTGACCACATCCTCTCTCACCTTATTCAGATACTTCCTCACAAGACACACCACCAAGTTCTCACCCCCAAAGCGTATCACTGACCCCGTAGTCCAACTCTCTGCTTTACCCTCTTCTTTCACCCCATAATTCCTATCCTCCTCTGATACTGCTCTTAAAACCATGTCCCTCTGCCCGGAGGCAGCCAGTGCTGTCCATTTCTGGATCTCTAATGCCCCTTTTTCTCACAGGTGACAGTGCTGACCACAATGCTGTCAGGCCGGTGGTGGTCAAGTCCTTGGGGAAGTCTAGGGTTAGGACCCCGAAATTCTTCTCGGGGATCCCAGCTTTGTGTCCTCTATGCCTTCACTTATACTGGGGCAGATGGCCGGCAAGTGTCTCTGGCTGCAGGGGACAGATTCCTCCTGCTTCGAAAGACCAACTCAGACTGGTGGCTGGCAAGGCGCCTGGGAGCACCCTCCAACTCTCGACCCATCTTTGTCCCAGCTGCCTATGTGAGAGAGGAATCTTCTCAGAACTTAACTACCATCACCCCCGGCCAATCCCACTGGGCTCCTGGTGAGTACACCCTCCCCCATAACCTTCCTACCTCCCTTGCTTCTGGGAATCCTTGAGCGTATTCCCTACCCCAAGCTTCTGCTGACCCCCTTGTCTTATCTCCCTCTGATCAGTCTAGCTCTCATCCTGTCCTGGTGCCTCCACTGCCTTCTGATTCAAGCCTCCAAGTCTCATGTCATTTCCCACACCCTCATTCTGTTCTTCCCAATGGGCCCCTAAGATGGGGTCCCAACCAAGCTCATGCCTCTGATCACCTGCTTCTTTCCCCATTTCTGTTCCCAGGGTCAAAGTTGTTTCATGGCTCCCTGGAGGAGCTGCACCAGTCTCAGATACCTACAGGCAGAGTCCAGGCCATGTCTGAGGAGCCTCCTCCTCTTCCCCCTAAAATCTGTAGAAGTGTCAGTGTTGCCAATTTGAGGCAAAGCCTCCTGAATCCCCTCCAGGATGGACCAAGTGGAAGGTCCCTCTCCCAGGGAGACTTGCTGACAGACGCCATTGCTAATATGGTGAGTCACAGCTTTTCTTCTGATGATGGTTGGTCAACAGATATTTACTGTTGGGCCCTCTTTTAGGCATAATGGTGAACAATACAGACAGAATTCCTGCCCTTTAGAGATTTCCAGTGATAGACAAACATGTAAACAAGCAAGCTTACCCTTAGAACTCATAAGTGCTACCAATTAAGAGTGAATGCAGTGGAGAGTGACTGAGGTGGTCTCTGAAGGCATCTCTAAAGCAGTGACATTCAGTTGAATCTGAATAAGAAGGAAGAGGCAGCCATAAGACCACCTAGAAGGAGGGGACAGCAAAGGCCCTGAGAGGACATGGAGCTTTAGATGATAGACTGAAAGAAGGCCAACCTGGCTATGTTTTCTTTCTCTCTTTCTCCTGACTCCTGGCCCATTAAAGGGTTTTTCCTGTGTCCACTCTTCCCAGCTCCAGTCACCAGCTTGTCCCATTGAAGACTCTCTGCTTGTCCCTAAGATTCTCCCCTCCCTCTCTCTTACTAGTGGATGCAAAATGGCTCCTCCTCCCTCATGCTCCCCTAGCTGGGGTCTCTGACCTCTCCAGTCTCCTTTCACCCTGCAGGATATGAGGGTGGGGCACTCCCCTAAAACACCCCCACACACATACACACATAAAAAGCCTGTTCCCCTTTCCTGTGGCCCTGGGTGGGGGCGGGGTAGGGGAGGAGGGAAGTTGGAAACAGGAAGTGAGGAGAAAAGCAAAGAAGACTGTGAGGGAGGGAATCAAAATATTTTTAAAAAGTCGGCTGGGGACTCTAGTACCTGGGTCACCCCAGCCAGGAGCCGGTGGTGAGAAGATGGTTGGGGAGTGAGGGGGAGGAGGTGATTAGGTGGAAAAGCGATTGGGGAGGAGCACAGGCAAGATAAACACCTCTTTCTTCCCCTTTCTTGGCAGGCAGGACCCCAGCTCCTCATGTCAGAGACCCCTGTGTACTGTAACCTGGTGGAACTTCGCCGCTGTCCCCGGTCCCCACCCCCAGGCCCTGCATGCGCCCCCCTGCAGAGGCTGGACACCTGGGAACAGCACCTGGACCCCATTTCTGGACGCTGTTTCTACATAAATTCGCTGACTGGCTGCAAGTCTTGGAAGCCCCCTCGCCTCACTCGCTCCAGAGAGACGGTGAGAACAGTTCCTCCTGCTTGTCCAACTGTCCTCTCTGCCTCCTCCTTCCCCATACTGAGCCCCAAGGTAGTATGTTTTCTCTCTGGGATTCTCAGAAGGTCAGAAGAATCAGAAAGTCATGAGAAGGGCGTTGAGTCGGGGTCGAGGTGGCATCTGGATATATAGCTTCACCTTCTCCCCTTCCAACCCCAGAACGCTGGTTCCATGGAGGCGACAAAAACCCTGAGTAGGGACAAGGATGTCTTGCAACTTCAGGCAAAGGGCTCTGAATCTCACACAAGGAATCCAGAACTGCCAGACCCCCAGGTGAGATCCCTCCCACCTCCTGATCACCTGATCACATACAAGAAAAGCCAACATTTGATACCAACATTCTCTTTTATGCAAGACATTTTTCTTCATTACTCATCATATCCCCTGCCTCTCATCCACATTCACACCCTTCTTTTCCCTACAGCCAGGGGCTCTGAATTTGAAGGTTCCTCCTTTTATTTCTCCAATCCTCTCCCCCAGGGCTCACCCTACCTCTGCCAGGAAACCTCCCACACCTCAGACCAGTCTCCAGCCTTGCAGTCCCCTCGATCTCTACCCCAGCTCCTGGACGACCCCCACGTGAGTCTCCCGTTTCTTTGTGAATGCCTAAATCCTCCATAACCATCTTTCTTCTTCCAAGTGCTCACTAAGTATCCTCTCTTACCCAGAACTCTAACTTTAAAGGAGTTCACTCTGGCAGACCCTCTGGAAAACCTACTTGGCTACTGTGGTTGGTGTAAGGTGGTGGGTGTAGATGACACTTTGATATCCCTTTCACTCCTCAGGAGGTGGAAAAATCAGGCCTACTCAACATGACCAAGATTGCCCAGGGTGGGCGTAAACTCAGGTGAGAAGAACCCGGTTGGGTTGCTAAGGATAGAAAGGGTACTGGAAGAGTGTCCTCTCTATGGCATTCTGGAATGACCTTTTCACTACCACCATTGCTCCCCAGGAAGAACTGGGGCCCCTCTTGGGTGGTGTTAGCTGGTAACAGTCTTGTGTTCTATCGAGAGCCACCACTGACTGCGCCCTCCTCCGGCTGGGTGAGTGTGAGAGAGGACAGCGGAGGGGGGAAGACAATTGGGGTTTGAGCAGTCTCTTCCTGCCTCAGGCCAACAGTGGGGGTAAGGAGTGGTAGAAAGACGGAAAGGAGTTATGAAAGATCATAGCCTCCCATCTCCTCGTAGCCCACCTAGTGAGGGGGCAGGGTGATGAGAGAAAGGCGAGGCTTCAGTTTCTTCTCTAATTGTCAGGGGCCAGCGGGCAGCCGACCCGAAAGCAGCGTGGACCTTCGTGGGGCTGCCCTGGCCCACGGCCGCCATCTGTCCAGCCGTCGCAATGTCCTACACGTGAGTGTCCCCAGACGCACACGCAAAACCCACCTGACTCGAAGGCGCCCCCTCTCCCCCCCGCCCCACCAGTTGTCTGCACGGATCTCCCTTTCCACCGCCTTGCTTTTTTAAAATGCTCCTTCCTGCTTGACCCAAGTCTTTCCCCGTCGGTCCCTCAGATTCGAACGGTCCCTGGACACGAGTTCTTGCTGCAGTCGGACCAAGAGACCGAGTTGCGAGCCTGGCACCGCGCGCTGCGGGGGGTCATCGAACGACTGGTCAGAGGCAGGGGGAGGGGTTGGGGCGGAGCATAGGGAGGCTGATAAGGAGCACAGAATTCGGAGAGATGGGGTGGCGACCGCCTGGGATCCGGTTAGAGTCTTAGGTTGGGGCTGAGGTGGGACCTTGCTTAGGGTGTCCTTCCTTCGAGCTAGGGGTGCAGGTTTTTGTGACTTTCCCTTCCTCTGACCTGGCTCACTCCGCCCGTTTGGGTCTAGGATCGGGAGAACCCCTTGGAGCTACGTTTATCCGGCTCGGGGCCGGCGGAATTGGGAGAACTGAGTGCCGGGGAGGATGAGGAAGAAGAGGAGCCCGAACCCTTTCTGAAGCCGCTGCTGCGATTCAGCAGCCGCCGGAGCTCCAGTAAGGGCGGGCCGAGGAGGTGGGGCTTGTGAGCGCGTCCAGCGTCTGCTCCGCTAGGCGGCTGTTTTCACGCTCTGCCTCTACCTGCCTCCTACAGGTCGGTGTCCGGAAGGAACTGAGCAGAACCGCGTGCGGAGCAAACTAAAGCGGCTTATTGCGAAGAGACCGCCCTTGCAAAGCCTGCAGGAGCGGGGTCTGCTCCGAGGTGAGGTGGGGCTGGGCCAGCCGGTGCCCTGCTCCCACGGGCCTGCTTTAGTGTTTTTGCAAGCCCATTTCATGGATGTGAAAACTCCAGTGAGGCTAGAATAGAGCTTCCTAAAACTAGAACGCTGGGCTTCTGAGACCGCTCCTTTCCCCAGTACTTAAGATGTTGAGTGGTGTGGGGAACAAGAGAGGTGAAGCTCCTCCACCAGGCCTGGCACAGACAGCCCCACTTGGGAGTGAAGGATGAGAAGAACGTCCGTGGCTGAAGTGGGAATTGGCTTCCCACCTCATTCTGTGCCTCTCCAGACCAGGTGTTCGGCTGCCAATTGGAATCACTATGCCAGCGAGAAGGGGACACCGTGCCCAGTTTTGTGCGGCTCTGCATTGCTGCTGTTGACAAGAGAGGTTGTTTCCCCCAGAAACTCCTGAACCTCCCCTTCTAAGAACTGGCCCCTTTTCCCCACCCATCTTCCTATTGCCCTTTCTCTCTTAGACCAGGAAAGGAAGCTTTAAGTGCTTCCTGCTTCATCTCTTAGGTCTAGATGTGGATGGCATTTACCGAGTGAGCGGGAATTTGGCAGTGGTCCAGAAACTTCGCTTCTTAGTAGACCGAGGTGAGAAGGAAGCTGTTGGAACAGGGCGTCTTCTGGCAAGGACTGCATACCCTAGCGCTTGATCTTTTCTCATACATGTTACAGAGCGCGCGGTCACCTCTGATGGGAGATACTTATTCCCGGAACAGCCAGGACAAGGTACTTAATTGAAAAGCCTCTGACACCCTTGACACTTCCCACATCCTCTCTGCTCTCCATGGATTCCCCCATGTCCTGTTCCTGGGAGGGTCGTCCCCATCCCCACCTCTGCTCTTTTGCTTCACTATGGACCCTCTTGGCATTCCTGTGGTCTGCCTTGACAAGCTCTTTCCCTGACTCCTGATCTTTCTGGCCCCCGGATCCCTTTTGCCTTTCATGAGCCCCTTCACTCCCCATGCACTTCTTCTCTCTATCTCCAGAAGGGCGATTAGACTTGGACAGTGCCGAGTGGGATGACATTCATGTGGTCACTGGAGCCCTGAAACTTTTTCTCAGGGAGCTGCCTCAGCCGCTGGTGCCCCCACTGCTGCTGCCTCATTTCCGTGCTGCCCTTGGTAAGGGAGCTTTGGGCAACACCTTGATTTGGGAGGATCTCAGTGGAGTGAGTAGTGAAGAATGGGTTAGAAGTAACCTCACACCCTTTGGTTCCATCCTGACTACAGAAATGGAAAATATTTTCCACTGATGTGGCAACTCTAGTTGCTTTTTTTGTAAATGTTTAGAGTACTGAGTGGAAAAGAATTCTGAAGCAGTATTTGGGAAGAATGGAAAAGAAAACTGTAATTAATTAATGTTGTCTTCCACGGGCATGGAAAAGAATGGTGACTTTACCATCCAGTCCTAACACCTTTTTTAACCTCACTCCTATGCCTTTTCCATCACTTTCTCTCTAGCCCTCTTGGAATCAGAGCAGCGCCTCTCCCAAATACAAGAATTAATAGGCTCAATGCCAAAGCCCAACCATGACACTCTGCGGCACCTCCTGGAGCACTTATGCAGGTCAGGAAGACTAAACCTCTTTGTGCTGGGGGAGGCAGGATTGGAACATGTTCAGGTGGGGTGAAGATTGGTTTTAGACTCCTGGTGTGGCGCTGCAGGATCAGCACTCGACTGCTAACCACAAGGTTGGTGGTTCAAACCCACAAGCCACTCCTTGGAAACCCCCTATACAGGGTCACTGTGAGTCAGAATTGGCTTGATGGCACTTAATGACAACACCACCAAAGCAGAAAGAATACAAGAGGGTATCTTTAATGAACAGAAATTTATTCTCTCAGTTTAAGAGACTAAAAAGGATCTCTGGTGGTGCAATGGTTAAAACACTCGGCTGCTAACCATAAGGCCTGTGGTTCAAACCTACCAGCAGCTCCAAGGGAGAAAAGAGCTTGCAATCTGCTCCCATAAAGATTGCAGCCTTGGAACCTTTATGGGGGCAGTTCTACTCTGTTCTGCAGGGTCAATATGTGTTGAAATAACTCAGTGACAACTAACAATAGCCAGAAAGAATGTTGAAATCTGAATTCAGGGGAAGGCTCTCTAAATCACCTCTGGTAGGAAATCCTTATCTCATTTTCTCTAGCCCTCATGTTTGGTTCCTTGCAATCGCCACGTGGCGATTTTTCCCCCATTTGTGCTTGCTTGTTTCTGTGAATTATATACACAGATAGAGGGTTAGGATAAGCACTGCACTGCTAACACTGCTAGCCACAAAGTCAGCAGTTCAAACCCACCAGCTGCATTTCCAAGGGAGAAAGATGAGGCTTTCTGTTCCAGTAAAGATTCACAGCCTCTGAAACCCTACATAGGGTCACTATGAGTTAGAATCCACTTTATGGCAGTAGGGATTTTGGTTTGTGTTTCTGCCTAGTCTGCTCTTTATATTTCAAAAGTAGATTTGGTTTAAGACATGCCCTATACTGATATATACTTCATTAGCATAACAAATAAAACCCTATTCCCAGACATAGGGATTAGGATTTCAACACATATTTTGGGGGGACACAATTCAATCCACAGCAATAGAGAAACATATTAGTATAGTGGGCACATCAAGGTAACAGGTAACCTCTTACATTAAGACACATTACCAGAATCAAACCTTTTTGATAGGTCAGAATCAAATGGGGAAATCAGGACCAAGACAAGCCCAGGGATACTGAGAGAAATAATGGAAATATTGTCTCTCCCTTCCCTCTTTGCTTTGTCTTACCTTGGAGCACTGGTGATAGCTTGTTTGGCTGATCTGGGCCAGGACAGTGACTTCTCAGAAAGAATATCTATTTACTTGAGAGGACTCTAGGGGCAGACCTTGAAGCTGTAGACTTTTGTATCTTAATTATCGAAGTTTTTTCCACTGATCTCATTCTGTGCCCCTTAAGGCTGTCTTCCTCTATTTCTTTCAGCCACCAACCACATGGAGGGATCTCAAAAGGAACCCTCTCCACTTTAATCTTTAACTGTTGTGGTGAGCTCATGTGTGTCAGAGTAGAACTATGCTTCAGAGTTTTCAGTGACTCATTTTTTTGGAAGTAGATTGCCAGGTCTTTCTTCCAAGGCACCTCTGGGTAAACATGAATCTCCAGCCTTTGTGTTAGCAGCTGAGCACACTTTATTTGATGTAATAAAGCTGTTCATTTATATCCCTTTCCTTTGGCCTTTGCCGCAGGGTGATAACACACTCAGATAAGAATCGAATGACTCCCCACAACCTGGGAATTGTGTTTGGACCTACCCTGTTTCGACCAGAGCAGGAGACATCTGACCCAGCGGCCCATGCCCTCTACCCTGGGCAGCTAGTCCAGTTGATGCTCACCGAGTTCACCAGCCTCTTCCCTTGACTTGAGGCCCAAAGCGGAAGACAAACAGTATTTCCAATGATCTCTCTTGGGTGCCCTTTGAAGAGCCCGTCCTGTTTTGAGGGCATCCCTTTAAATCTCCTAAATGACTGTCTTTGTGAATCTGACCTGAGGGACTGAGATGAGGTGGAGACACTTCTCTAAAGAGAACACTTTCTTCTCTTGTTCCTCCATGACCTTTCCCCAAGATAACACTTCAAGCAGGACTCCTTCTGATGTAGTTTATTATCAGGAAATAGTGTCATTGTCAAATTTCTCCCCAAAATATATACAGACTATATATATATACAGCCCCATCCACCCCTCACATCCTTGGGGCTACTTATGATGGGGACTGTAAAGATGGCACAAGCTTCCTCACTTCTCTGAGGAGATGGAAACCACTTAGGAATAAGGATCTGAGAGGTGGGGCTCCCCACTCTTTAGGCACTAGTGTTGAGAAATTGAGTTTCCCCAGGCAGAGATCCCAGTAAAACACTCATGTTGCCTACGGCCATGTTGGGAGGACCAGAGGATGGTGGCGTATGTTCAGAGCTGCCCCCCTGATCATGGGAAGGAGGAGGACTCAGCCCTTGGGCCTCATCCAGAATAGCCACAAAGTCCAGCTGAGTGTTGTCAAGGTCAAGAGAGTCCAGAGGGTTGCATACCTGCCCCTCTGGAGGAGGATATAAGGCAGGACCCACTCCTAGCCTGCCCACCTCAGGATGGCCACAGCTAGGGTTGGTGCCCCCTGCCTTGAGGGGTCCATAGCAAGTGGGCAATGGAGGCAGAAGTCGGGGTGGTGCAGCTGCCCTATGAGGAGTCTTGCTTACCCCCACCACAAAATTTTCATGGCATTGTAAAGGGGTGGGATAGGAGCCTGCCTTGTGATGGGACAAATTGGGTGCAAAGCCAGGTCCGTATGTAGCCATGGAGGCCTTGGCAGGGCTTGGGCTAACCTGAGAACCCACTGGAAACTTGGGGTTGTGGTAGGGAGGTTCCTGGACTGGGGGTTCTGCCCTGCTCCCACTGTCCCACAGCAGCTCCTGTTGAGACTGAACATAATTACACACAAGCTGAGCCTTGAGTTGTCCTGTGCAGTGAGGAGAGGCGTCAAAGGCCGGGCCAGGCCTGGGTTCTGAAGGTGGATAATCAGGGGGTGGCTGGATACAGGGGACTGCTTGTGGATACTGGGGAGGGGTAGGCTGGGGATAATGGGAGAACGGGGGCTGTGGGTGTGGTGTGGGCTCCTCACTGGGGTGGGCACTGAGGCAGGGTGCCAGGCTGGTAGAGTCAGAGCCCACTGGGCACCCCTGTTCTGGCTTGACCTGCACTTGTCCATAATGTTCAAGTCGAGGACACTGTCTGTAGGCCCCACCTGAAGCCTTGGAGCTTGGGTATAGTCCAGCATGGGAGGGGAATTCACCCCATGTTTCTGGGGTAGGGTCTGGATAGGCCTGATGGGGGCAGGGATTAGGGCTGTAGTTAGTAGGTGGACCAGGCCCAAATGTCAGGGAGCCTGGACCCCTTGTTCCATAAGGTTCAACTGCTGAGCCCTCTGGTCCCCCATATCCCAGAGTGTCGGCAGGTGGATAGCCCATATAAGGGTTAAGACCACTGCCTATCATAGACGTTCCAACTTCTGGTTCTTCTCGTAGCCCTCTGGTATCCATGGTAACATTCTCAGTGATGCTGGTGGGCTGTGGTGGATAGATAGAGGTTGGGAGGTGGGGATCGAAGTTCCGTCCTGCCCCTGCCACAGTGGGGGCTGTGTGGACACAGCCCAGGCTCTTGAACCGCTGGACTCTGGCTGGAGCAGGGCGATCTGCAGCCCGGGCTGGGTCACTGGCCCTCCGGGTGACCCCTGCATTGGGGTTGTATCCTGGATACTCCACTCGGCTTCTCCACGGAGGTCCTGGAAGACTCCCTAGCCGATCCAGGTTGGGTGCTGCAGTGGATGGGGTGCTGCCCCCCCTGGCTGAAGCATACCTCGCCCGGAGCAGGTACTGCTGGGCAGGTGTGAGACCAGGCAGAGAGGATGGCCCGTTCTCTGGTGGAGAGCCAGGGGGAAAAGGAGATGCCAGGGAAGAGCGGCGGCTGACAGTATAGGCTGAGCTCATGCTGCTGGAACTGCTGCTTCGGCGGTCAAGAGAGACCGGAGGGCCCAAACGGCGAGACACGGAGGGACCTGCAAATCAAAGGGAGAAAAGGTGGGGTGTTCAGGGAGCTCCCAAATCTTATCATGCCCACCCATGGGGCAGCCTTGTCCTGGAGACCCAGGGACAGGCTTCACAGAACCTCTCAGCTGTGTTTCCCACTTTTCCCATGCCTGACTCAGGGCCGCTATGGACAACCGTACACAGGTTGTATAATGCGCAGTTAGAGGGTAGGGGCAACAGTCACATCATAGGTTTTGTATTATTTATATATAACAGTAATATCCAGACAGATGGAAAGGTGTTCTAAAGGAAAGGGGACTTTTTTCTACTTGCACTTAGATACCATCTGGCAGCACTGAGGGGTGACCTGCCCCTCCCAACCTCAGAGCAGGCTGAGTCTCAACCAGCAACCACCCCCCACGCCCAGGTCTCACCGGTGTGGGTCAAGCTGGGCAGTTTGAGGCCCCGGGGCCCTATTGGCCGGAGCTGATGCAGCTGGTCCAGCCTGAGGTTTTCAAGTCGCCGAAGGGTGGACAGACCAGTGCCGGCAATGCAAGGTCCCTCATCCAAGCTGGACAGGTCCTCGGTGCTGCCCCCAGCATTGCCAGTCATTTCCACACCGCTGTCTGTATTGGCTGCACTCCCCGCTGGAGAATGGTCACTGCTACAGGAAGACTGGGCCCCGGGGCTTGGCTGTGGCTTCTGTGGGGGAAACCAGAGCTCAGGGCAGCACCCATCCACTCTCCTCAGGCTCCCTGAACTTGGTGAAAGGCTGAAGCCTGTGTCCTGGTGACAACTGGGGCTGAAGGGATGCTTTCAGCTGAGGAGAGCTGAACAAGTAGGAGCATGGGATCACAGTAAAAAGATGTTTTATGAGACGAGCCTAGACTGGAGCAGACTGTCTGGGCTCACACTCCTGCTTAGTTTTATGACTTTGGCAAGTTCTATATTCCTCAGTTTCATCTGAAAATGGGAGAATATTAGTTGCTTTCTCAAAGATTTGTGAGGAGTACCTGAAATAGTACATGTAAAGTGCTTAGAGTAATACCACCTCTGTTACTGTGTGCTGTTGAGTCAATTCTGACTCATAGGGACACTCTAGGACAAAAGAGAACTGTCCTACAGGCTTTCCAAGGCTGTCATCTTTATAGAAGCAGGCTGTTAGGTCTTACCTTTCACTGAGTGGCTGGTGGGTTCAAACCAACAATCTTTTGCCTATCCAAACCAAACTAAACTCTTGACTAGCAAGTTGATTTCGACTCAGCAACCCCTATAAGACAGAGTAGAACTGTTTCCTAGGGTTTCCAGGGATTTAAATTGCTATGGAAGCAGATAGCCTCATCTTTCTCCCATGAAGTGGCTGGTAGGTTTGAACTACCATTCTTTGGGTTAGCAGGCCATCACTTAACCCATTGTACCTACAGGGTTCCTTTTGCCTATTGTTAATTGCCATTGAGTTGGTTCTGACTCATAGTGGCTGTATAGAGTTTCCAAGGAGCAGCTGGTGGGTTTGAACCACAGACTTTTCGGTTAGTAGTCCAAGGCTTACCCTATAGTGGCACACTTTTTGCCTATACTAAGTGCTATGTAAGAGTTTGTTGAACCAATTAAGTAAGTAAACTGATATCCATAGATGTTGGGTAGTCTAAGAGGCAACACTGAGACAAGAGACCAGAGACCAGAGAACTGACTACAGAGAATTACTGAGGAAATGATGGAGGAGATGTGGTGGAGAGGCTAGGATGATGTCAATAGGGCAGGTTGGGTTGCCTGGGCTGTCTCACCATGGCACCCTCTGGCACGGTCAGTCTGCTCTCCTCCCTGCCTCCATCCCGCTCCCTTTTGGGTTCCACGGTGGCAAGGGATGGTGCCCGGGGCAGGGGGCCATCTCCTCGGTGCCGCTTGGTCACATGAGCATCAGGACCATGAACTGTCTTTACATGTTTCCGGAGAGAGCTGGGATCTGTGTAGCGTTTGGTGCAGCCAGGGAGCTTACAAACATACGGCTTCTGTTGATCAGACAGTAAAGACAGAAGGCAAGGGGTCAATGTGGAAGAATGAGGGGCAGTGAAAGAAAGTGGTGGCTGTGAGGGCATTGAGTGGGCAGGACAAGTCCTGTAAGGGAGGGACACACAACTCCCAAGGAAGTGATGAGGCTGGGGCCAATGGGGTGAAAGTAAAAGACGGGATCAAGGTAGAGATTAGGAAAACTGAATCCAAGCCTGAGAAAGATGAGGGATGAACCCAGGGCTTTGAGGCCTCATGAACTCAGAGGTTGAAGGGGCCAGAGGTCTCCTCTAGGTAGAGTAGGTCTGGATGGAGGTAGAGGAAGGGAATCCTTCATTTCAGGTAGGCCTTCTGGGAGTGAACTGCGTAAGGAGGAAGTGCTCACCTGTGTGGAGTGGATGCTGGGCTAGGGGATTTCTTAAGGGAGGATCTCTCTGGCAGGTGCTTCTCAAGTAGGGGAGGATCTTTTAAGTGGGGCATTCACCTCATTGGAGTGGGTCCGATTCTGGTGCTTGGCTCGGTCACTGGCATTGCTGAAGGCTTTACTGCAGCCCTCATGCTCACACATGTATGGCTTCTCACCCGTATGTGACCGCAGGTGTGTCTTCAGGTTTTCAAGTCGTGAATATGACTTCCGGCACCCTTCAAACTGGAGAAACATGGGAGTCAAACCATAGCTCTCAGACAGAAGGACGTGGAGATTAGAGGAAGCCTAAATCTCAGGAGTCCTGATATGGCACTGTGGGTTAATACTCTGGACTGCAAGGTCGGTTTGAACCATAAGATCACCGGTTCAAACTCAGCAGCTGCTCCTAGGAAACCCTATACAAGCTTACTATGAGTTGGAATCAACTCAAAAGACACTTGACAACAACAACAAATTTCAAGAGACATATATATTAGAAACTATAACTCAAGATAGGAGAGCATTGGAGACTTCAGGACAGTCCCTACAATGAACAGACAAGGACAGGCAAGAGCTGGGGGAATAGAAGTAACTGTAGTCACTTGATCTGTGGGAACATGGAACTGAGATGGTGAGCACCTCCTGGTTAAGCCGGTGGCGATCTTAGACTGTCTGAAAATGAGTACATCCTGGGGAATGGACAAGGAGCAGTGTCTTATGTCCTCGATGCAGGCTTATCTTTTGGTCAGAGGAGGAAGCACAGTACCTAGGGCCCATGATACTTTCTGGGATCCTTGGAAATTTTTAGTTTGTTTTTTCAATTAAGGGAGAAAAATTAACTTTGGGTCACAGAAAATGTTTGCATATATATATAGCTCTGGTAGTGTAGTGGTTACAAATCAGGCTGCTAATCTCATTCACAGTCAGCAGTTCGAAACTACCAGCTGTTCCGCGAGAGAAAGATGAGGCTTTCTGCTCCCATAAAGATTTATAGCCTCGGAAACCCTGTACAGGGTCCCTATGAGTCAGAACTGACTCCATAGCACATAACAACAAATATATATATATCCTGGTATGGCACTGTGGGTTAATGTGCCAGACTGCAAAGCCATTTGAACTGCAAGGTCGGCAGTTCAAACTCACCAGCTGCTCCTTGGAAACCTATTACAGGGTCGCTTTGGGTCAGAATCGGCTAGATGGCACTTAAGAACATATACATAGAAAGATATTTCATATACTGATTTACAGTAGGGGCATAGGAAGGCAAAAGTACCCAGGGCCCAGGAAACCCAGAATTTAGGGAAGGGCTCTGGTCTTGGGAAATGGTTGCCTCACCGTACACTTGTGTGGCTTCTCTCCTGTGTGTCTGCGCATGTGCACCACCAGCATGTACTGGGCTTTGAAGGGCCGCAGCTCCCTGGAGCAACCCCCCCAGTGGCACACGAACTCCTTCCGCTCCCCATGAATGTGCTCACTGTTGATGTGCTGGGGGAGAAGCAAAGGCTCTCTAAGGTGCTCCTAAGTCCCGGAGACCCACAACAGACCTTCCGTCCACCCTTATACCCCATAGTATTCCTCTGTCCCTTATATTCCATCCCTTAGGGGAGAGAAGGGTTAGGAAGAACATTACATCTCACATCTCAGTACTTCCTAAAGCTACAGTTACTAAGCCTCTGCCTACCCAACCTCTGAGCTCAGTTTCCTCTGACCTCCTGTCCTCAGTCTGATTCCAGATGTCCCACCCAAAATCTCCTATAGGCTCCAACTAGCCATTCCAGCCCCTCCCCGACACACAGCTCACATGCACCAGCTGCTCCTGGGAGTCAAATTCCTGGCTGCAGCCATCCCAGTGACAGTCAGTCTCATACACCGATTCAGGTTCTGGTTTCTCCTCTCTCTCCAGGTCCTCCCGCCCATCCAGCATTCCCAATAAGGGATCCTAGGGCAGGAGAGGCAAGCCGAGGGTCACCTGGGTGATAGCTTTAGTTTGACTCCTGTCCCAGAGGTAAAAAAAAAATCCCCTTCCTCCCCATACCTGTGTGCCTGTGGAGTTGGGGCTGGACATATCACCTTCCAAGGGCTCCTCCGGGCACTTGCCAACCAGCATATCCAGCTCAGACTTCAGCTTCCACAAGGGAAGAGGTGAGGGTGATGAGGATACAAATGGGCAGAAAGAAGAAACCCAGCCAGTCTTCCTGCCCTGAGTGGCCCCACCCCCTGGGTTTGGTACAGACTTCTTCCTCAGACTGCACTGGTGAATGAATGGAATGGGTGATAGGTGAGATCTCATTTGGAAGGGTCCGATTCAACCTAGCACTTACACCCCTTTATTTTTCTGGTATGGAAAACTTTTATCTTCTATTCTACCTACCATTATGTACTGAGGGAAATAAGATGTCAGGGAGTTCTCACCTGACAGGTTGGGAGAGGTCCCCGAGACTGAGGATGCGGCATCATTCCACCCCGGGTGGAGTCATGGGGACCACAGTGCTGGACCCCGAAGGAAGGTGAGGTCCCTTTTTGGTGATTCATTTGGGGTGAGAATCCCAGAGATGGGCTGAGAAGAAGGGGAAGCAGTTATTTAAGACTGTCATCTCAGATTGTCTTAGTTCTTGGGTTATTTGGAGGGTTTCTGGAAGACTTGGTATGGGAAGTGGTTGAGGGAGCCCCTGGAAATACTGAGGATTTCACTGCCTTTGAAATAATAAGGATTCAAATAGGGTCAGATGGTGTGGAGGACTTGAAGCTTTTAAAGGGGTTGGGTAAGGTCTTTGAGGGACTTCTTAGCCCAAGGCTGTCTGCACCTCATGGTGCCGATGGAGAGGTGGCCATAGGAACCCCCTGGAGATGCACATCGAGAGTTGATGAAGGCCACGAGGGAACTGGGCGAGGTGCGGATAACTGTCTGCAGGTCCAGGCTGGCGTCCGACAGAGGTGAGATGGAGAGTGCCCGCTTCTTGGTCAGCTTGACTGCACTCCGGGGAGGAGGAAAGAGTGGGGCTGGGGCAAGGGACAGGGACATCGATATGCTAAAGGGGTATGTCTTTCCATGCACCCATCCCATGGGTCCTAACTCTCCTAAGGAAAAAGACATTTGACTCTGATTTGCCCTACCAACCCCATCTGTGACTTCCTAATCATGCTTGCACCCCTTGGCTCCATCTCCCAGCACTCCTTCCTCCAACTTAGATCCCCTGTCCTCCTACTTCTTCCCTCAAGATAAGTCCTAGAGGGACAGAAAGGGAAGGGGTGATGCCTGAAGCCTCACCCTCAGTGCAGCTGCTTGTTTCTCTGGCTGGTCCATAACTGTGGGGGCTGGACATGAGGTTGGCCTGGTGGCAGAAAGGCATACCAGACAGTCCTAGAAAAGAGAGACAGCTGGAATGGGGTATGGGAATGGAGAACACCTGAAGCCTCACCTTGAAACCACAAGCAAAGTCTGATCCAGATTCAGACCCCATATGATAATATGACAAGGGGGGGGCGGGGGGCTCAGATCTTCAGTAATTTGGAAACTGGCTTAGGGCAAGGTTGTTTCTGAGAGGAATCCCTGGTGAGGTACCCAGGTGAGAAGATCTGTCAAGTCCTCAAGACCTTGTTGTTGTTGTTGTTGTTAAGTGCCTTCGAGTCGGTTCCGACCCATAGCGACCCTGTGCAGGGTTTCCGAGGGTGTAAATCCTTACGGGAGTAGAAAGCCTCATCTTTCTCCCGCGGAGCGACTGGTAGTTTCAAACCGCTGACCTTAAGGTTCGCAGCCCGATTCGTAACCACTACACTACCAGAGCTCCTTTAGGATTGATAATATGCACTGACCTTCTGTCCCCATGCTGGGGGCCCCCTGACTGGGGAGGGGCCGGAGACAGCAAGGTTCACCATAGCTACTGACTGGCGATGGGGTCATCGAGTTGAACATGGTGTTTCAGATGAGGGTGTGGGAACACTGCAGGACAGGACGGAAAAGGATATCTGGAAGTTATAAGGCAGGAGGGAAATGGAGAAGGTTAGATAATTATCTGAAGCACAGAACCCTGGGCAGAACTTCCCTTGTGTCCTTACCCTCTCCATGACATCTGTCCAGGGAAATCAAGTTAAAAAGAGCAAAACTGGGGAGGGAGGAGGGGCTTCCCAAGTGGCTGAAGTGAATCGACAATCTCTCCAGGGGCCAGCAGAGGGAGCCCTCGTCACAGGCCAGACACAGGCTGGTGGGGCCAGGAGGGAGCGCAGAATAGGGCCCCTCTACAAGGAAGACAACTTTGTAGGAGAGGTTTGTGTTTGTGTGTGGTGGAGTGGGGTGTCTCAGTGTGTGTGTGTGATATGGGGAAGTTTGTGAGGGGAACTTCAGGCCTGTTGCTATGGAAGCCGATGGTTTTTCTGCAGTGGTTTTGCATCTGGGTGCCCACCTAATCCCTTTGGTCTCTGCTGTGGGGGATCAGGAAAAAGATTGAGGGAAGGCGTGGAAAGATTGAAAGAACAGTCATCAATCCATTAGAGTGCTTTTGTGAGGCTAGGGCGACGCAGTCTGTTCTCAAACTCCAGTTTATATTCCACTCCTGGTCTTCCGGGCTCCTAAGTCTGAGGGTGGGGTGGGGCGGGGTGGGGTGGAGAAGGACCGGGAGCGGTCCGGCCGGCGCGGTGGGTGATCCCGGGATGCTGGGATTTAGGGTGAGGGCGGGGTAAAATGGGGAGCGGAATCCGGACCCCACGACCCAACCCGAGCCCCGCAGCATGGGCCGTACCCTTCCTAACTCCTCCTTTCCCTGCCGAGTTCCGGATCCCGCATCCAAGACCTCCCAACTCGACCTTGGCACGGTGCTGGAGGCCGGGGGTGGGGGTGGGGAGTGGGGGGGGAGGCACAGCTGGCTGGCAGCTGGATGGGGGGGCACTTCTCCCCTCTCATTCCTTTATGACTCACTCAGGGGAAGGAGGCGGGGTCGCAAAAGACCCCCCCAGACATTAAAGAGACTCCCCCAAAGTGCCTATTCCGTCATCTTCTTGCCCCACCAAGGACCGCACCACCAAGGACCACCAAGCCACCAAGGACCGCGATGAAAATGGAGCGACATCCCTCCTCGCCCACGCCTGTCACATCCCACCCCACGTTTCCCCTTCACACTAATGAAAGGAAAATTTCGCCAATTTTTCCAGCTTCAGAGAAGTTTCTCTGGGGTATGGGTGAGAATGCAGGACGAGTCAGGGAGCTCCAGGGCTCCCCAGCCAAAGCCCTGAATCATCTGGTCTCTCTATATTCCAGAGTCCCCCTCACAACCCTGCTCCCCAACTCCCAGGAGTCGGCCCCGCCCCCCTTCTCTAGGTCCCGCCTTCCCCGCCCCCGTGCCTCCTCGGCCCACCCAAGTCGCCGCCGCAGGCTCAGACTGCAGTCGGCTGCGCTTCCCCCGCCCGCCCGGGGAGCCCAGTCGAGCGAGCCGTAGTGGAGGGGGATGTGAGAGGTGGGACGAATTTTTCTCTCCTCCCCTCCAAGCATCCAGAAAGCAAGTAGTAGCGTCCTGGGGGGCACTACTGGAGAGTGGAGGGTTCCCCATGGCGGTGTAGAAAGTAAAGAATAATCCAGAAAATACAGGGAGAGAAAGTAACTGCGTAAATAAAATAAGGTGTGCGTGGGGGAGGGGCCAGGACACCTTAGGTTCCTGGGTATCCTAGCCGGCTCCCCAAGGGTTAATCCCTTCCAGACCCCCGGGAACCCCCTAGTGACGTCAAGGGCGGGGTCTGTGTCGCCAGGCGGGGATGCCTGGGAGATAATGGGGGGGGTCTCAGGACCCCGCCCCCTAGGGAAAACCACCCTAATTCCTGCCCTAACATCTCCTTCGGGAAATTGCCCCGCCTTCTCCTTCTACTGGGATGTAAAGACTTATTCTATGAAGACCCCAATTTTTCAAGCTCCTAAAATCCTCAGAACCCAGTCTCTACGGGGTCCCCCTCCTCTAATCCACTCCCCAAACCTAGTTACCCAGAGCGGATTGTTTCGGGGTCATGGGGCCTGAAAGAGGCTTCAGAGGCGGGGAGCAAGGGCAGGCAGGGTGGTCTGAATCAGAGGAGGGGCCTAGGTCCTCAGCTCCCGTTTGAGGAGGGGGAGGGCAACTGGATGCGCCGGCTGGCTGTGGCCAGTGGTCCAAGCCCAGCCCCAGTAGGGGTCTTTCTGCGGTTGGCCCTCGCTGCCCTGGTGGTCCTGAGTTCAGAGGGTCAAGACAAGGTTTCCCCACCTCCTCAGTGCCCTGCCCACAACCCTTGGGACTCAGGAGTCCAAATTCCGTGGGGAGTCTTTCTAGGACATAGATTAGACACTGGGCAGCCCTCTCAGTTCCCTTTCTAGTCCAATTATACACTCCCCTCAAACACATGCAACCTCGGGCACATCGGTCACAAGACAGGTCAGGGGTTCAAGTCCAGTCACCTCCCAGTGGTTTTATCGTCACACCACACACACAAACATATCCCCATCCCACCTAAGGCTCCCTCCTTCACGGTCCCTTCCTTTCTGAAACACTGACGTTTTCCTTCTCGGCTCTCAGCCTCACACCTGGAGTTCCCTCTCTACTACGTACGCACAACTCCAGCTAGCCGTCCCTCCAGCCTCTTCATCTTAACTCCTGAAAGTGAGATGTTTCTAATACAGAGGAAAGGAGGAGGCAGACAAAGAGAGTCACATTTGCCTGAGATACAGACACATAGACTCAAAAGAAAAGAGTGAGGAAAAAAAGATACAGAGAAAGGGAGCTGCAAATGAAAATATTCTCCCAACTTTCTAATTTCTCAACCCAGGCTCTTCCACCCTTATCTATTTTGCCCCAGTGCTCAGGTCTCCCTCTAGGCTGGCTGAATCCCTAGGAAACAGAGCATCCCCTCAGGTCCCTTCCCCCACCACTCCCAGGTGGTCCCCCGCTTGCCCCCCCCCTTCTCACCTCCGTCTGGGCGCTGGGATCGGGATGCGTGGTCCAGGGCTGGAGTCTGGGCTGGGGGGTGTACAGTGGGGAGGGGGGGCGGACAGGGCCACGGCGGCGCAGCCTCGGTGCCACCCCCCCCCCCCCCCCAACCTGGCCCCCAGTCCTCCAGCCGGCCCAGCCCGCCGGGCCGCAAGCCGGGACCACCCGCGAGAAGCGCAAACTTTTTTTTTCCTTTTGCAAAAACTTTTTCTCGCTCTAGCCGCTGGCGCGCCGCTGCTCCTCCAGCTCGCCCCTCACCTCCCTATTTCCCTCCCTCTTGCCGTTCTTGAGGATGAGGTGAGGTGGCTGGAAAGGAGAGAGGGGGTGCCGGGCTTATTGCACCCCCAGGACCCCCAGGATCCTCCCCCTCCCTTGAGGGACCCTATACTGCCTCCCCCCCCTCGCTGAACACGCTGCTGTCGGTAGGCAGTAAATCCCGGCATGGATCCCTGGATCGGCTGTCCACGAAGAGGCCCTAAACCCCTGCCAGAAAAACAGATTGGGAACTATAAGGGGGCGGGGTAGGAATGGGGGGGGGGGGGGGAAGAGGCAACGAAAAAGTTTGTTTAAGAAAATATTGGCGGTAGGATTGTCGACGTTGATTGGTGCTAACTCAGCATTCTGCCTTCCTGTAGTTTATTGGCTGGCCTCATCCTTTGGATGGAACTTGGAGGCGTTGGGACACAGTTGGGGCTTGGAGAGATGAAGTTGAAAGGTTGGGGGCCCTGGGATGAATGTGAGGGGTCTATGGAACATAAAGGAAAGAAACAGCGGCTGACACTTTGATTGCAGAGTGTGTGTGTTCACAGGTAACATCAAGGGCCCTGGATTTGAAGCACTCTTCTCGGAGAAGTACTGAACCTCCGCTTTTCTTCTTTTGGAAGTTGGGCAGACTGTGACCACCTCCGCACCTATCCACAGCCAATTCTCTTTCCTCTGCTCCCTCTGCTGGCCTATCTGACACATTACATCTCTTGGAGTCTGGAGGCGGAGGAGATTGGGTTATATGAAGGAGACTGGGATGGCTAGAGGAGCAAGAGGCTTCACTTATCCGACACCAAAGTCCACATGTGCGCCCAGAGAAAGGAGGGACACACTGGTTGCTAACGCAGAGCGGTAGTGCTGAACTGAAAGGGGAGTGTTCGGCAGTCTTCTTCGGATTTGTGTCTCCTTGGTGACCAGCCGGATGCAGGGGAAAGGAGTAGCTATTTTGGTCTCTGTGACCTTTATGAGAAAGGGGAGAAAGTATGGTTAGGGGGAAAGAGTCCCTTCCCCTTTCTGCCACCTCTAAGACAGCTCACCATATCCTGGTTCCTCTTCCAAGGACCAGCTGGAGGATCAATGTTAAGTCCGAGGGTCATGGGGAAAAGGCGAAGCTAGGGAGAGAGGTATGGGACCTACAAAGATAGATAGTAACTATGGGGGGTGGAGGGGAAAGACAGATAAAGAACACCTTCCTCCCCTACATGACCATATCCAGACCCCAGTTATATGGGACATATTTGAGAAAGGTGGTCACTGGAAAGGGAGGAGGGAACCCTACAAGTACCCATTCCAGTGTTATGTCCTTCCCCCCCACCCCTCCGAGGAGGAGCTTCCCTTTAGAACACCTCTCCACCCAGTTCTCTAGACCAGTGGCTTTAAAACTTTTGGTCTCAGGATACTTAAAAAGTATTGAGCTTTTGCTTCTGTGGTTTACATCTATCAATTTACCATATTAAAAGTTAAAATGAAAAAAACCACACAAACACAAGAATACACAAGTACACATTCCATTAACAATGATGTCAGAAAGATGATGTAATCGCATGTTATGCAGCCTCTGAAAAACTCCATTATACACTTTTAAGATCATGAAAATTCAAAAAGACAAACATCTTAGTATTATTACGAAAAGAATTTTGACTTGTGGGCACCCCTGAAAGGGTCTCAGGGGCCCTCCCAGGAGTCCCCAGCCCATCCTTTGAGAACTCTTGCTCTGTTTCATTACTCACACTTGTTGAATTTTGTTTTCTCATTTTTATTGGTGGTAGTGGTTGTGGTTGTGGTTGTGTGCCATTGAGTCAGTTCCAACTCATAGCGACCCTGTAGAGGGTTTTCAAGACTGTAAATCTTTAAGAGAGTAGAAAGCCTTATCTTTCTCCTGCTCACATTTTTATTAGGAAAGTATAAATGTTTGTCTCCTCAGTCGGTTCTGCCCCCCAGGAAAAACCAGAAACTTCTCTTGGGCTCAGCACTCCCCTCTCATGACTCCCATTTCTGGGGCTTTACCAAACACTTTCCTTCAGCCCCTTGCTCATCTACCTCTTGACCCTCCCTTAAAGCATGTCAACAATGTCTACCCTTGGTCAACCTGTTTACTCTGCCTTGAGACTGCTGGACTCTGTCTGTTTCCTCCTTCCTTTGCCTGAGGACTTTCTCTTCTTGGAAGAGATGAATTCATTGTTTCTCTGCTTTCTACTTCTCTCCCTCCCTCCCTCCCTTGTCCTTGCCATCTTCTCATAGAACTTTGACTAAGAAATTACCCTTTCGGGGTAGATCTCTTTGAAAGAAACACTTTATCTATCTCCCGACACATCAACCAGCCTGGAGTACGCCAGGAGTATCGACAAAAAAAAGTGTCCATTTGGGTCGCATAGGATTCAGCCCAATCATACTACCAGGTTGCCTATGGGATGGGGGTGTTGATCAGCAATCTGATGCCTTCAGCCACAGATGCCCCTTGCTTGGGAACCCCTGACTTGATCTTTTTCACTCCAAATCCCCAGGTCCTCTTGCTAGCTGCAACCACAGGCCTCCACCACCATATCTGGAACATCTGTCTTGACCACATTGCCATTATGATCAAGGTAGAGGAGAGACAGAGGCCTTCGGATAGTGGGGACACAACAGGAGGTATCCGAAGGCCAAGGGTTATTGGCCTTGAGGAGTGTGAAGACAGCAGAATGGAAGGAGGCAGCAATGCCTGGGCTGCCAGCCAGATGCTGGGGACACTGCCCATTGCAGTAATTCAGCTGGTACCCCTCAGGCTGCAAAATCCAGTCCCGCCATCCTAGTTCTTGGAAGTCTACATAATGATCTCGCCTACAGCATAACGGTGTTTCAGGCTCACAGGTAGGCGTCCTCCTCCTGACCCGACTTGCTCCAAGTTCATTGGCCTGGATTTTAAGTTCTAAGAAGGGCCGCTGGTCACCTGCTATGTCTAGGAACCTCTGTTGTAGTCTAGCAGCTGTGCTATTATTGCCTGGTATGGTTCTGCAGTCCAGCTGGAGTTTTAGGATGCCTGAGTCCTCATTCCTCAAGCCACTAGAGGGCAGAGTCAGAGAGTGCCAGCCTGGGGTATTCATTTTGTGCTCAGCCAGGAGGATGTGGGATCCTTGTTGCCTTCTCCTAGCACTCCACTGGATGATCCTCAAGTAAAGGGTGCCAGGAAATGTGGGAAGTACATACAGCCAGAGGCGGACGTGGTACAGGTGGTGGACTCGAGAAGTGGACAGGTGGAAGGTGAGCATGGAGCTGCAGGTTGAAACAGAGGAGTCTGCCCAAAAGATGAAGAAGGGAAGAGAACAGGTGAACAGAGATGGAGCGCTTCTCTGAGATTCCCTCAATCCTTGCCCACTGCTTTTCCTCATACCCACCTTCAGAAGAAATAGGGGCTGCCTTGTAGCCAGTCCCTGCCCAACTCCTCTCTCTCCTACTGCACCCTGCTCCTTCTGTCTTTTCTGACAAGCTCCCCTTCTGCCCCCATTGCTCTGTCGGTTCTCTGCCAGTTTCTCCGTCACCCACCTGTGATGGTAGCAAAGCTGATGACTTCCTCCCCATTCACTGGACTCACACTTCCTGGCTGTAGTCTCCGAAGGGCTCTGGTCAAGGCTGCCTGGGGTGGAGGATGGATTATTCTGGGACGACTGGTCAGGTGCAGCCCCTGTAAGATTTGCTGCTTGGCCAGCTCCAGGACCAGAGCTCGTTCTGCTTGGGGTGCCAGTGTGGGGCTCCCACAGGAGGGACACACAGACCCTGTTCCCTGTGCCCACACCAGTGTCCAGAGCAGCACCAGTGCTAGTTGGAGTGGGACATCAGGGAGCCCCATGCCTCTGGTGGATGGCCCTGGGTAGAGAGCTGGAGTTCGAAGGCAGTTGCTCCTTCTGTTGCCTCTGATTTTGAGAGGGCCAATGAGGGCACAGCAGCAGCAGCCACCAGCGCCACACCTACCCCTGGCCAAGGGTAGAACCACCTGTCTTCTCTTGCCTGGAACTCAGGAAGGCAGAAAGTGGATTGGCCGATGAGTAGCTGTACTTAGCTTTGTCTGTCAGTTTGACCCCTCACAGTTTATATCTGATTACTGATCTGGCCCTCTTTAGAACCTGGTGTCTGGGGCTCCGCCACCTAGTATTTAGCCAGCAGACATACCCTCTGAGCCCAGGGATTGGAGAGCTGTGCTGCCCATCAGGCCCCTGCAGTGGGTGGAGGTCCCCCCTTGGAGCTCCGGTTTCACCATCTGGTCATGGTGACTGGGCTTGAGGTAGGGGTATGGGGGTGGGGGGTAATGTGGACATACATGATGCAAGAAAGAGGATGATTTCACATACTCAGTCCTCAAGGTCTCCATCGGGGGAGGGGACTCCATTTGAATCAGGTGAGGAAGGGCCATCTCTCCAAATAGAATATCTCCAGTCTTTTAGCTTGCCCAATCTCAACAGCCACAGTACCTAGGAGGCAACTGTGAGTCCCAGTGGGGATTTTCTGGAGCTTCTGGGCCAGAAGGAGAACCCTGGGCTCTTTATTTCTAGCAATGAGACTCAGACATGGGTGAGGGCTAGGGGACGGAGTCCTCTCCTCCAGGCAGAGGTGGCAGTGCCATGAGGCATGCAAGTCACCCCCTGACCCTGCCTATGCTGGCTGCCCAGAGTCCAATTGGACTGGAGCACAAGGTGGAAGAAGGCCAGAGCATGGAGTGGGGGAGGTGTGGTGGTGTTACTGTGATGTCTGGGGAAACCCAGAGAGGTAGGGGGTGTAGTGATGCAACCTCACAGCAGGGCAGAGTCCATCAGGACTGATAGAAAGGCATGGGACTTGGGAAGGCTTAGACCCAGCTACTGGTTCTCTTTCAGACAGCTGTGAGGGTTGTCTACATTTGGGGCATCCTTAAGGTTGTGCAGTTTCAGCCAGCCTTCTCTGTTAGTGGGGTAGGAGATGGGGGGATTAAGGACTTCGGAGAGCAAGATGAGGGAGGAGTGCAGCAACCTTACTTCCGTCTCTGCCATTCTGACCATACATGCTTCCTTACTGACTTTAAATGGGAGGACTAAGGCCCTCTAGGAGCTCTGGTAGCTTAGCGGGTTATGAATCGGGCTGCGAACCTCAAGGTCAGCAGTTGGAAACTACCAGCTGTTCCGCGAGAGAAAGATGAGGCTTTCTGCTCCCGTAAAGATTTACAGCGTCGGAAACCCTGTACAGGGTTGCTATGAGTCGGAACCGACTCCACGGCACATAACCACCACCACCACCAAGGCCCTCTACCTTGAACTCCTTGGGGTTAGCCTCACACTAGCTTTTCTCCCTATGCCCCAGGCTTCTCAAGAAATTAGGGTAAGAAATGAGTCCTGGTGTGGTGCTGCAGATTATTGCGCTGGACTGTAAGGTCAGTTTGAACTGCAAGGTCGGCGATTCAAGCTCACCTGCCACTCCTGGGATACTCTGTACAGGGTCTCTGTGAGTTGGAGCCAACTCAAAAGCACTTTACAACAACAACAAGGGAAGAAAACTGGGGGTGGGGAGTGGGGGCAGTAAGCATGGTTTAGAAATGTACCCCTACTCCATTTGACCCATCTCCTTTCTATTTAGCCACTATTGAACTATCAGGAGACTGCTAATTAATCTAAGCTGTGGCCCCAGGAGGAGAAAGGTTCCATTTAAGGGGGGGTGCTCAGTACCTCCAATGTCCACCATGTGGCAATACTGTGTCACAACAATGCTATGGACAGCAACAGACCAACTGCGGACCTGGAGCTTCCTGCAGAAGGAGCTGCCTGGGAAATGGAGAGCCCTAGTGTTCCTCAATCTCTCACTCTCACCAGGAGACAAGAGGAGCTGGTTCCTCTGCTCACTCCCTCCCCAACCCCCTCCTTACTACAACCAGGAAGTAGAGGCTGTCAGCAGGATCCACATCACTGCTACCTTTGGTTTTGGACCTCATCACACTGACACGTGGCATTGGAGCCTGGTGATGGGTGCCAGGCTCTTCCAAGAAACACAGGGAATGATGTGGTGGGGAGGAGGAAGAAGGGACCAGGAGACTCTTAGACACCTCAGATCTCTCCCCAGGCCCTCAAGCATATTCAAGCTCCCCTGCCCATTGCCCCCAGCATCTTTTCTGTTGGTCAGGGTGGGGGTCTTGAAAACACAAGCTGCAAAGTGGAGGTTTCCAGATTTGCATGGTAGAGCCTAGGAAGGCTTACCTATTGGTGCCAGAATATAGAGCCAAAGGAAGCAGCAAGAGGAGACTGAAGGAGTCATTGACCCCACTTCTCTGCCATCCTCACTCTGTCAGGTGTCCCCAATTTCCATTTCTTCCCACCCCCTTGCTGCTGTGCCTGGCCTGGCCCTACCTCCCCACTGACACTTACGTCAGAACTCAGCTATAAATAAGCTCTTAGCATCTTAGTCACTTTTCCCAAGAAGTGCTCCCGAGGTTATAAATACCCCAGCCATCTGCCTCAAGGCCTGCCCTACCACCAACCTGGTTGGGGACTGGGGGTAGTGACATGCTTGGGGGTGGGTAAGGAAGTAGAAGAGTGGCTCTCTTGCCCAGATAAGAAAATCCTAAAGGACTGTAGAGTTAGGGGCTAAGGGCTCTGAAGGAAAAAATTTGAAAGAAGATGTTCTCATTCTCTCCTGATTTTACAAATGTTAGAGCCAAAAAGGATTGGGACTAATCCTAGTCCTGTGTTTATTTTTAATTTTGCTATTTTGTTTATCATTAATTTTTATTTTTTTAGTGTTGCATTAAAATATTATTTATCTTGTTTACTGATTTTGCCCCCAAAGTGAGTGCTTCACTTTTCCTCACCCTAGTCATGGCCCTGGGGACTGACACCGGAGTTGGAGAAAAGAGGTTCAATTGGGAGGACCAGTGTGAGGTGGGGTGGTGGTGGAGAGGGAAAGCAGCCAGAGGGAGAGGAGAAAAGGCACTAGAAGACTTAAAGCCTTAGACTGTATTTGACCCACAGTTCAGATGTGAAGCCCCCTACCCCAGGGAGGCTCCTTTCAGACTTTCTCCTCTGAGGTTTCTATTCTGGGTTTTTTTTCCTGGTAGGAGGGGGGTTATGATTTAAGCAAACACAGACAGTACATTCTCCGTAGATCACATGGGCTTTGCACAAACTTGGCCTTGGCTGAGACAATATCGACCCCATAGTTCAGAGCTGTCCAACCAAAGGGAGGAGACAATGGAGAAAAGAGGGCAGAGGTGAAAGAAGGCCCAGTCTCACAGCAAATGCCTCTCTCCCCTCATCCCATGTCTTTCTCCTCTTCTCCTTTTCCCTTGGCCAATTCTAGCTTCCTGGCAGGACTCCTGGTTGGAGCCCTAAGAGTCAGTAAGAAGAGGCAAGTAAGAGGTCTTGGCAGACAACTTACAGCCCTACTTTTACCTCCAACCTTGGACATATCAACAGGTTGTTGGCCTACTTACTAATTGATCAGAAATTTACCTCATCTTTTGGAGCAAGTATGTAGTGAGAAGAGGAACAGGTAGAACCTCAGGGTCTTTATTAGCCATGAGACCTGCAAAGATGAATCTGGAAGGATAGAAGGGACCCAAGAAAGAGGAGGAGGCAGCATGGGGCAGGAAAAGGCACGAAAGTGTGAGATAGAAAGATGCAATAGCTCAGCCCAGAGGAGTCTGTGAGGAAAGAGAATTGGTCAGGTCAGAAGGCTCTGTGTGATTTTGGTTTCAGTCAGGGTCCTGGCAAGAGACAGAGGACACACTTGGCTGTCTATATTTGCTTCATTAACAGGACTTAGTGAAGGAATTATTTACAGAAGGGATATGAGAACCAACAGGGAGTGATGAAATACCCAGGAACAAACAGGAGCAGAAAGCCATTATGACCCCTACCTTTGGAGCAGTGATAACAGAACTTGGGTAAAACAGGAGCCATGGATGTGGGTAGTTAGACAGGAACTCTAGGGACATAACTGCAGTCACATAGAACTATGACACCTAGACTGAGAGGGAGCTGGAGTAAGAACTACTCTAACCTCTGTCTCCTATCCTTTCATCTGCTTCTTCCCTTAAAGACCAGGAAGCCAGGAATAAAGGACTTCAGGTGATAGCTCAGGTGGGTCAGCTCTCAAGGGCACAGAGCAGGGCAGAGAAAGGCAAAGAGAACATTATAATACTAAGGAGATGGAGGTAAATCTCCCTTTAGTAAACAGTAATCTAATCTTTGGTAAATCCAAGCAAGGGGATCTCTGGAGATCCAAAAACCAGGAGAAAGGGCTGGGTCCATTCATGTTGGAGTGGGGGGCCCTCAAGTGGAAAAAACAGCAGGAAAAAGTGGGTCAAAGGGGTAGATTAAGAGTGGGCTATGTCTGTCTTTAGGAGCTCTGATAGAATAGTGGATTACTATCTAGACTGCTAACCTCAAGATCACCAGTTCAAATCTACCAGTTGCTCCATGGGAGGAATATGAGGTTATCTGCTCCCATAAAGATTTATAGCCTCGGTAATCCTGTACAGGGTGACTATGAGTTGGAACTGACTCCACGGCATGCAACCACCACCACCAAGTTTGTCTCTGCAGGAACCAGATAGCACTGCTCAAGAATGGAAACGAATCAGAGTCCCTGGGATGGGGTTGAAGATGTGGGCTTCTTGAGTGGATTGCATATAGGAGAGAGGCTGTTGGTTATAGAAATGGTAGACTGACTATCCCGAGACCAAAATCTTCTTAGGAAGAGGGAGTCTATCTTCTGGGCAGAGGCAGTAATAGAATTGCTCCTTCATCTCAAGGAAAGGCATCTCTGTGAGGGCATATTTGTGCCCTGAGCTGCCTATACCACATATCAATTAACTGCACCCACAGGCTTCTACTACCATGTCGGGTATGTCAGTCTTGACAATATTGCTGTCCCTGTCATAGTAGAGCAGAGACAGTGGGCGTCGGGCAGTGGGCACACAACAGGAGCCCCCTCCAGCAGTGCCTGCAGCTGTATTGGCTTTGAGTAGATTGAGCACTGCGGTGTGAAAGGAGGCAGCAATGCCAGGCATGCCTGCCACATGCAGTGGGCACTGCCCAGTGCAGAAGTTCATTGCATAGCCCTCAGGCTGGATGATCCAGTCGTGCCAGCCAATCTCACGGAAGTCCACAAAGAACTCTTGTCGACAGCACATCCTGGACCCACTCTGGCAGTTGATGCCTCGGCGGCGAACCCGGTGTTTGCCCCCAACTTTCACTCGGGCCTTCACAAAAGGCCTATGGGCAGTCCCATCCAGGACCACTGAACTCTGGGCTGTCTGCCTTTCAGGCACCAGCTCCAAGGTCAGGCGCCCCTGGCTGCAGGCAATCTGAACTTCAGGTCCTAGGAGGAGTTGGTACCAGCCACTAGACTCTACCTCCAATAGGCGCTGAGTGGCCAAAGTGAGGTTGGTGTTATGTCGGCCTGGCACAAGGACCTTCACCTTCAAAGTTCCAGTAGCATTGGGAAGGAGCTGAACAAAGAACATGAGGCTGGCCTGCTGGACTTCAATGACACCAGCAGTTCGATCAGAGGAGAAGTGGAAATTAAGACGAGTCTGGTTGATGGTGGAAAGTCCTGTGGACAGAAGAAGCCCCCGTTAGGTTATTCTGAGTGTCAATTCTACCAGTTAGTCCTCAATGTATTTGAAGTCTCTATATAGCACTTAACATGATTTCTTCTGGAATTTTTTTTCTTTTCTTTCTTGGCTTCCATGACACAGCTCTTTCATGATTCTTCTTTGGTACTTGCTGGCTTTTCTTTCTCTAAACTATCCCTTTAGTGTAAGAGTTCTCTAAAACCTCCCTTTAACCTTCATTTCTTTTTACTATTGAGAGGAACTCTTATCCACAGGCATGACTAGCCAATATAATCTTTTGCTGGTGATTCTAAAAGTTATATTACTAGTACAAACCTTTTTTTCCCTTTTCACATCTGGGCTAGAGATATATATTTGAGAATACTAAGTTTCAGAACTAAATTTATAACTATTTCATTTTTGCCACATGAATGTCTTGCAAGCATATTAAAATCAATTTGTCTAAAGTAGAGACAATTATATTCCTTCCTAATATACCTGGCTTCTTGTCATTTGAACTGGTGATACCACTACCTGCTTTATTGCCCCTAGAAGTTCTAGGATCACTTCCTTGACCCTATACACCTAGTCCTTTGCTACAATGGTTCTAATATCCACACATGTCTTTCTATCACCATTACTATTGGCCAGATTATCATTCTTATCCTTCACCTGCCATACTGAAACACCTTATTTAGACTTCTGTTCCTCCATTCCACTGGAATTGCTCTTCTCAAGATCACCAACCATCCACATTGTCAAATTCAATACTTTTGTCTATTTATATTCATCATCCACCACTCATCTGTGAGTTTGTCATGTTGTGGTGGCTTGCAACATGCTGTGATTTTGGAAGCTATTCTACCAGTATTTTAAATATCAACAGGGTCACCCATGGTGGACAGGTTTCAGATGAGCTTCCAGACTAAGACAGACTAGGAAGAAGGAGAGACGGTCTACCTCTAAATACTTAGTCATTGAAAACCTTATAAATAGCTGTGGAACACTGTCCGATAGCACCAGAATATTGAATGCTGAAGCATCATGAAGAGCACCAGAATATTGTGCTGGAAGACGAGTCCCTCAGTTTGGAAGCCATTTAAAATATGACTGAGGCATAGCCACTTCCTCAATGTAGAGTTGATGATGTGAATGGAGTAAAGCTTTTGGGACCTTCATTTGCTGATGTGGCACAACTCAAAATGAAGAAAAACAGCTGCAAACATCCATTAATAATCAGAACATGGAATGTACAAAGTATGAATCTAGGAAAATTGGAAGTCTGAAAGAATAAAATGGAAATGCGCAAACATCAATAGGCATTAGTGAACTAAAATGTGTGGTGTTGACCATTTTGAATCTGATGATCACATGGTGTACTATGCCAGGAATAATACATTGAAGAGGAATGGTGTTGCATTCATCATCAAAAAGAACATTTAAAAATCTGTCTGGAAGTATAGTGCTGTCTGTTGTTCGTTTGATAATATCCATACACCTATAAGGAAAACGGGAGTCCTGGTGTGGCACTGTGGGCTAATGTGTCAGACTGCAAAGTCATTTGAACTGCAAGGTTGGTGGTTCAAGCTCACCAGCTGCTCCTTGAGGAAACCCTATACAAGGTCGCTATGGGTCAAAATCAACCCAACCACTCAACCGGCACTTAACAACAACAATAACAACAAGGAAAACCATTACAACTATAAAACTATTACAATACAACTATTACTCAAATTTATGCACCAACAACTAAAACCAGTGTGAAGAAATTGAAGAATTCTACGAACTTCGTTAGTCTGAGATTGATCAAACATGTAATCAAGATGAACTAATAATTACTGGTGACTGGAATGCAAAAGTTGGAAACAAAGAGGAAGTCCTTGGAAAATATGGCCAGGGAGATAAAAATGGTGCTGGAAATCTCATAATAGAATTTTGCAAGACCAATGACTTCTTTATTGCAAATACCTTTTTTAAACAACATAAAAGATGACTATTCACATGACATTACTGGATGGAACACACAGAAATCAAATTGACTGCATCTGTGGAAAGAGGTGGTGGGAAAACACCATATATCAGTCCAAAGAAAAAAAATTTAAATCCACAAAAGCCAAAATATCCACCTTGAACATAATCCACCTGAATTTAGAGATCATCTCAATAACAAATTTCATCCATTAGACACTAATGACCAAAGACCAGAGAGTTGTGGAATAACATCAAGAACATCATACAGGAAGACGGTTAAAGGTCATTAAGAAGACAAGAAAGAAGGAAAAGACCAAAATAGATGTCAGAAGAGACTCTGAAACTTGCTCTCTAGCGTAGAGATGATAAAGCAAGTGGAAAAAATGAGGAGGTTAAAAAGCTGAACAGAAAATTTCAAAGGTCAGCTCAAGAAGACAAAATAAAATATAATGAAATATACAAAGACCTAGAGTTAGAAAACCAAAAAGGAAGAACACAGCCAGCATTTATCAAACTGAAATAACTGAGGAAAAAATTCAAGCCTTAACTTGTACTATTGAAGGATTCTATGGGAAAAATATTGAATGATGCAGAAAACATCAAAAGAAGATGGAAGGAATACACAAAGTCACTGTACCAAAAAGTAATGATTGATGTTCAAGCATTTCAAGAGGTAGTATATGATCAAGAGTCAATGATAGTGAAGAAGGAAGTCCAAGGTGCACTGAAGGCATTAGCAAAGAACAAGTCTCTGGAAATTGATGGAATACAAATTGAAATCTTTCAACAAACTGGTGCAACATTGAAGGCACTCACTCATCTATGCCAAGAAATCTGGAAGACAACTATCTGGCAACTGATTGGAAAAGATCCATATTTGTGCCCATTCTAAAGAGAGATAACCCAACCAAATGCAGAAATCACCAAACAATATCATTAATGTCACATGCAAGTAAAATTTTGTTAGGATAATTCAAAAATGGTTGCAGCAGTACACTGAAAGGGACCTGTCAGAATTTCAAGCCAGATTCAGACAAGGACATAGAATGAGGGATATCATTGCTGACAAGGTGGATCTTGGCTAAAGCAGAGAAGACCAGAAAGACATTTATCTGTGCTTTGTTGACTATGCAAAGGCTTTCTATTGTGTGGATCATGACAAGCTATGGACAACATTGCAGAGAATAAATATTCTAGAATACTTACTTGGGCACATGAGGAATCTGTACATAGACCAAGAGGCAATTGTTCAAACAGAACAAGGTAACACCGAATGGTTTAAAAGTAGGAAAGGTGTTTGCCAAGGTTTTATTCTTTCATCATACTTACTCAACCTGTATGCTGAGCACATAATCTATGAAGCTGGATTATATGAAGAA
>NW_006408551.1:3986977-3987863 GCF_000296735.1 Chrysochloris asiatica | reverse complement strand
TTTTTTTCCCCAGTTGCATTCTGAGTGCCTTCCCACCTTCTGGTCCTGTATCTGACAATGTTTCTCTATTATTCATAGGGTTTTCAGTGACTAGCGATTCGGGAGTAGTTTGTCACTCTTTCTTCCTAGTCTGTCTTTGTCTGGAAGCTCATCTGAAACCTGTCCACTATGGGTGACCCTGCCAATTATTTAAAATACTGGTGGCATAGACCTCAGAATCACAGCAACTCAAGCCACCACAGCACGGTAGACAGACGAGTGGTGACCATTTGGTTTTATGTTGATACTGTCACTTTAAATTTCGATGTCAATCCTGATACAATCAAGATACAATCAAGATGTTCTCTCGGATACTATCAATCTTAATACAATCAAGATGTTGTCTCCCAAGATGGCGGCTCCTGAAACAGCTGAGTGTCTTGATCCAGAATACAATGGATTTCTGGATTCCCTTCAGATTCCCTAGCTGTAAACCCTCCAATTCTCCAAACATAGCTTTATGTTTGTTTCAGAGTTCCAACACTGTCTCGTGAGCCCTCTTGGCCCGGTGTTCTGTGTTGTTGTTGATCAAGCTCTGATGGAATTTAGGATTTAATTTTCAGCTTATTTCCCTTTTTTACCTGCTTGTCCTGCCCCACAATCCCCGTTCAGGCCTTTTTTCTAGTGGTAAACAGTTCAGGGCCGGCTGTGGCCATTTGGTTTTAATTGGAAACTGTCTCTTTAAATTTCAAGGAGATCTGTGTGCATGCATAGTAGCACCCTCTGAGGGTAGGGCTGGGGTGCCCACTCTCTCAAGCACCCCTATAGTCACCAGAATGGAGGTGCACAGACAGCAAGGGACCAATGAACAGCTACCAAAAGAAAAGAATGTCCACACCTTTATCTC
>NW_006408551.1:3953778-3986287 GCF_000296735.1 Chrysochloris asiatica | reverse complement strand
GGTAAAGTGGAGGGTCATGGAAAAAGAGGAAGACCCCCAATGAGGTGGATTGGCACAGTGACAGCAGTAATGGTTCAGGTGTAACAAAAATTGTGAGGTTGTCGTGGCAATGTTTTGTTGTGTTGTGCATAGGGTCGATTCGATGGCACCTAGCATCAACAACAACAATATTCATCTTACTTGATCTTTAATAAGTGTTTAGCACAGTTAACCAATTTCACTTGGCAATATTTCCTTCTCTTGGCTTTCATGATACTGGTCTTTCCCTCTTGGTCTTTGCTGACAGCTCCTCTTTCTTTACCTGACCTCTAAATTTTGGAAGTCATGAACTTTCTTCTCTTTTCTATCCAAATTCTTTCATACAATGATTTCATTGATTTCCATGGCTTCAAAATCTTTCTATCTCTTGATGACTCCTAAATACATCTCTCTGGTACTGTCCTTTCCCTGAGTCAGCTGCCTGTAGGTTCAGCTGCCTGTTTCACATCCCATTTGGATAAATGATGATGCCTTTAACTTAACACATTCAAAGAATCAAGATTTATCCCCTCAAATCCAAGCCTGTCTTAATAATAGTGTATCATGAAGTCAGAGTTCTAATGTAGCACTGTAGGATAAGCTCTCGACCTCAAGGTCAGTTTTAATCACAAAGTTGGCAGTTCAAACTTACCAGTTGCTGCTCAGAAACCCTATACAGGGTCGCTATAAGTTAGAACTTACTCAAGGGCACTTAACAACATTATGAAGACAGTAATGCAAATTGTCTTCTGAGCAGCAATTATATTTAATGTTTCATATTGTCAGGATATTTGTTTAGATTTCAGAATTATATTAATTTGTAATTAAGTACTTCTCAATGACTAAGTATACTTATAAATGAAGTAGATTGATCTAAGCTATTATGTTTCTAGAATGTTAGAAACGCCATTTAGAAATTTGAAAGATTTTTTTTTTTTTTCATGGGAGTATGGTGACTTCATAGGATAAGCACTGGACTGAAAACCACTAGGTTGGCTGTTTGAGCCCACCAGCCACTCCGCAGGAGAAAGATGTGGCTTTCTGCTTCCGCAAAGATTTAAAACCTTAGAAATCCTAGTCATGGTTGCTATGATTCAGAACCGAATCAATAACACTTAATAACAACAATACAAGCCTATCTCCAGTTTCCTCCTTCCCTATAAATTCATTGCTCAAGTCAAAAGCTTGATTTTTCTCATTCTCAACTTTGAAATTATCTGCAAGACCTACCTCCAATTCATGGTATCATTCCACTTTCCCCCACCTCCTCTACTACACTATACATTTGTTGTTGTTGCTAAGGACTGTTGAATCGGTTCTGTCATAGTGACCTTGTATAGGATTTCCAAGGAGTGGCTGGTGAGTTTGAACTACTAATCTTGCAGTACAGCGTATTAATCCGTAGCGCCACACCAGGACTCTATACTAAACATTAATTCAGTCCATAATCATCTTTTTCTTGAATATAACAATAGCTTCCTAATTAGTCCATTCTTGCCCCTCAACCATTCTCCACATATCAGCCAGTGTGATCTTTTTATTACATAAATCTGATCAGCTTAACCTCCTCTGCTTAAGGCCTTCCAAAGTTTTCCTATTATTTTGGATAAAATCTAAGTTCCTTAGAATGACTTACATAATCAACTTACATGATTAGGCAGTCTGCCCTTTAATCACTATATCTCTACTGCCTTTTTCGGAGTCCTTGTATGGTGCTATAGGATAAACACTACAAGGTTGGTTTGAACCACAAGGTCAGTGGTTCAAATCTACCAGTTGCACCTCAGAAACCCTATACAGGGTCACTATGAATTGGAACTGATTTGATGGTACTTAGTAAGAACATATATGTATATAGGAATCTAGTGTGGGCTGTTTGTTAATGAGCTGAACCACAAGGTCAGTTTGAGCCTCAAGGTTGGCAGCTCAGGCTACCAGCCACTCCTTGGAAAACCTATACAGGATCGGAACCAACTCAATGGTAGTTAACAAGAACAACAACAATTGTCTTTTTTTGTTTCTGGACCTCACAAAGTATGTATCCACCTCATTGTGCTTGCACTGGACTATCCTTCCTAACCAAGATCTTTTTGGCATGTCTCCTCCTCAGAGAGGCTTTCCTGGTCACCCTATCTAAAGTAGTCTTCCACTTTACCTTCATCTCTCTAATATGTATTATTAAATTGTTGCTGTTGTTGTAGTTAAGTGCCATCAAGTTGGTCTTGTATAAGGAACAGCTGATGGGCTTGAACTGCTGACCTTATGGTTAGTAGTCTAATGCTGATCTTACAGTGCCACACCAGGACTCCTTGTATTAATTATTAATTTACTTGTATTAATTATTATAACATATGCTTAACTGTCTTGATAACCCCTCATCACACCTGGTTCTTTGTTAAGTTGTGTGCTTGTATCCTTCCCTCCCCTTGAGCTGCAATGTAAACTCCATGAAGGTAAAGATTCTACCTACATATGTTGTTGTTGTTGTTAAGTGCCGTCGAGTCGGTTCCGACCCATATATATATATATATATGTAGGTAGAATCTTTATATATGGTTTATAATATATGGTTTATATAATCTTTATATATATATATGGTTCGCCATTGTGTCCCTAGTATCTGCTACATGTTAGATACTCAATAAGTGTTTCTTGAATGAATGGTCTTTCGCTTCTTTAATTCTTTGCACTGACACCAAAGTTATTTCTCAAAAACTTGGCAGGATCACAAAATTCATGGTTTCAAAAACCTTACTGATGAATAAAGTTTAAACTCTTTAAGCAAGTAGTTAAATGCCCATTATTACTTGACCTTAATGCCCATATTTTTATTTTTTAAGTATAGAGTGCTTTATAGTGGAGATGCAGCAAACACTCTCATAGGTAAAGAACAGGAAGGAAAAAGTTCAAGTCGGCTGTGTGTGAATTGGAAAGTTAGGAATAAAGCTACTTTTAACAACTCTTTGCTAATTGCAGGGTGGGCAGTTGCAACTCACCAGCCAGTCCACAGGGAAAAGATACGGCTGTCTGCTCCCATAAAGATTTGCAGTCTTGGAAATCCTGTGTAGAGTGCCTATGAATTGGAACGAAGGCACTGGCAGTGGGTTTGATTTGGCAGTGGGTTCAACAGCTCTCAGGACCAACATGGTTTTCATTTCTATCTCTTTGTATAAATCTGCTCTATTCTTCTCTCTTCCTGGTTCTGTTTCTACCTTGTCAGCTTCCTTAAGTCTCAAAATAGTGACCCCAGCTCCTGAGTCGCAGGACCTTTTATTCAACTCCTCTTAGCTAAGTGAGCTGATCTCACAGTGTCCCAATTTCAAATTCTTGGAAAAGAGCCTGATTGACCCTACTAGTCTTTATTTGTTAGGTCACTAAGCATTCTACAGTTGTTGTTGTTGTTATGTGCCGTGGAGGAGTTGGTTCTGACTCATAGCGACCCTGTACAGGGTTTCCAAGGCTGTAAATCTTTATGGGAGCAGAAATCCTCATCTTTCTCCCACGGAACAGCTGGTAGTTTCGAACTACTGTCCTTGCGGTTTGCAGCCCAATTCGTAACCACTACGCTACCAGAGCTCCTTATTCTACAGTTAGAGCCCTTTAAATCACTCTGGTCGTGTCATAACAGGCAGAGACATGAGCAGCAAGAGCTGTGGTAAACTACTACACTGCTGACACCACCAAAGAACAATGCCTCCCAATAGTCATGCCTTGTGCAATTCCTTCCTACATCACATCTGGGCTTGGCCATGTGACTTGATTTGGCCCAAGGGACCTAAGCAATCACGGTACAACTAAATGCTTGATAAGTACTTACACATTGCGGCTTTGTCTTCTTAGAAACTTAGGCTTAACTACCGAAAGAAGAGGTCATGTGGAGATTCTAGAGGATGAAAGCTCATTTTAGATGTTCCAGTCCCATCTAAGCTCCTAGCTTTAAGTAGTTGTATGAATGACCTTAAATTCACCATATGGAGCAGAAGAACTTTCCAGAAGTCTGGTCAAATTACAAATCTTGAGACATAATATACTTAATGTTTTAAGCCTCTGTGTTATGGAGTGATTTGATATTTATCAATAAAACTCAAAACCTACTTTTCAAGTCAATTCTGATTCATACTAATCCTATAGGACAGAGCAGAACTGCCTCACAGGGTTTCCAAGGTTGTAAATCTTTGTAGAAGCAGACTATCACATCTTTCTTCTATGAAGCAGCTGATATTTTTGAACCGTCAATTCTTCAGCTAGCAGTGAATACTTGAGCCACTGAGTCACCAGGGTGCCTTTATTTATCAATAGATAACTGAAATGGAATTTAGTCTCAGAAGTAAAGTGCTGCTTGCAAGGGTATAGAGAGAATGCTTATATACTGCTGGTGGGATTGTAAAATGGCAAAATCACTATGGAAAACAATATGGCACTTTCTCAAAACACTACAAATAGAAATATCTGTAATTCCATTCCCAGGTATCTATCCTAGTGATATAAGAGACACAAATAGACATACAGACACCTATGCTTATTGCAGCATTATTTACATAGCAAAAAAGGTAGAAACAACCTAAGTGTCCACCAATGGATGAATGGATAAATACATTGTGGTACATACATTCAGTGGAATACTACATAACTGTTAAAAAATATTGAGTCTATGAAGCATTTTATAATATAGATTAATGTAGAGTACATTATGCTGAAAGAAATAAGGCAATCATAGAAGGACAACTACAAGTATTGTATGGTCTCACTTGTATAAAAAGGATAGAATAGGTATGCACACAGAAAGCAATGTGTTTTGATGAATATCAGGAATGGGAAGAGTAAAAAGGAGGAACCACTTTCTAGATAGTAGACACTTTTTTGGTGATGAGGAAGACTCTACTCAATATGGGTGAATGCTCACAACTTATCAGAGCAAATGAAGACACTAAGAAGTATACAAAAATAAGTGACAATTTGGGTAAATGCTGTATGTAATTTTGCAACAATGGTAATAACAACCAATAAATAAATGTGGCTATAAAGGATCCCACTTGACAGTAACAACATAAGCAAAGTATGTGTGCATATATATGTACAGCAAGGTATCATTCATTTGAGTTATGGTGTTGGAGGAGAATATTGAAAGTCCCATGGACTGCCAAAATAACAAATAGATCAGTGTTGGAAGAAATACAGACATAGTGCTCCTTGGAAGCCAGGATGGCCAGACTTTGTCCTTCATACTTCGGACATGTTGTCAGGAGGGACCAGTCACAGGAGAAGGATATTATGTTTGGCAAAGTTCAGGGTCGAAGAAAAAGAGGAAGACTCTCAATGAGATGAATTGGCACAATGGTAGCATCAATGGGCTCAAGCGTAGCAATGACTGTGAGGTTAGCCCAGGACCGGGCAGTGTTTAGTTCTGTTGTGCATAGGGTCACTATGAATCGGTACCAACTTGATGACACCTAACAACAACAAGGTATCGTGAATTGAATTTTGTTCCACAAAATAGTTGTCAACACGGTTGGGCCATGATTCTTAGTAGTTTTGCAGTTATGTAATAATATAACGTGGCCATTATGTAATGATGTAATCACTCACTCCCCATGATGTGATCTGATGTAATTATCAGATACATTGTAAATCCTCATCTCTATGATGTTAATGAGAACAGATACAATCTACAGGATTTGGTTGTATCTCTTTTGAGATATTTGTTTTTATTAAGTGCCATCGATTCTGTTCCAACCCATAGCGACCCTGTACAGGGTTCCTGAGGAACGGCTGGTGGGTTTGAGCCACTGCCCTTGCCATTCAAACTGACGGTGCGGTCCAGTGCACTATTCTGCAGCGCCACTAAAAAAGCAAGTGGAATTCAGAGGGTTTTATTATAAGGACCTACTACAACAAATAAAGAAGAGTTGGGAATGGCATGCCTCCTTTAGACCCGTAGTTCTATGAAGCATCTAGATCCAGAGGAAGAATGATGCCAAGACGCATGGAGCTCTCCAAGGATATTGGGCCTACAGAGGCTGGAAGGAGATAAGGACTTTTCTTCAGAGCTGACAAAGAGAGAAAGATTTCCTCCAGAGCTGGTACTCTGAATTTGAACCTTTAACTTCCTAAACTGTGAGAGAATAAATTTGTTTGTTAAAGGCATCCACTTGTAGTATTTCTGTTATAGCAGCACTAGCTATATAGTGTATATATATAAACATAAGGTATATATGAATGAGTACATGTATACACATGTATAGATGTATCAGTAAGCATATGTATATTACCAATGTTTGTGTGTTACATATATATTCATATATATATTCATATAAAGCAAATAGGAGAGTTACAGAGACTTTCCAGACATATCCAAATACCTCACAGGACTGGCTTACTGCGTTAAAAGACTTATTTATAATCTTGTGGGACAACTTAGACAATTGGCATAACAGAGTTCTACATTCTAGCTTAGTGAATAGCATCTGGGGTCTTGAAAGTTTGTGACTAGCCATCTCAGATACAACTATTGGTCTCTACTAGTCTGGAGTGAAAGAGAATGAAGGAAACTGAAGACTCAAAGAAGAAACAAGTCCACAGAACTAATAGACCATATGGACACAGCCTCATCTAGTCTGAGACCAGAAGAATTAGATGGTGCCTTGGTACCACTACTGACCGCAGATAGAACGAGAGTAAAATGTAGAACAAAATTCAAATTCCTAAAAAAAGGCCAGACTTGCTTACTGGACCAATAGAAACAAGAGGAACTCCCAAAACGATCTCCCTCAAATATCCTTTGAATTTGGAATTTTAAACCATTCCCAGAGGTCACCTTTCAGCCAAGTAGTAGATTGGCTTATACAATAAACAATATCATCTGTGAATAATGTTCTCTCTTAAGCAATCAACTGTTGTTAAGTTCTGTGGAATTGGTTCTGATCCATAGAAACTCTGTACAGGTTTTGGACGATCAGCTGATGGATTGAACCACTAACTTTATGATTAGCAGTCCAATGCTTATCCTACAGCACCACACCAGGACTCCAAAAAATTAACTATATGAGACCAAATGGTCAACATTTACCTGAAAGCAAAGATGAGAAGGCAAGGCAGGACAGGAAGTTAGATCAATGGAAACCAAACAAACAGAATAGAAACAATGAAAATGCTAACATTTTGTGAATTGTAACCAATATCATGGAACAATTTATTTAAAAAATTTTAAAATTAGAAACCCTGCTTTGTTGTGTAAACTTTCACCTAAAATACCATACAATTTATATATTTTTAAATAACACACATTCCCCATGCAGAGAAAATGAAATAAAATAATAAGCAAAGTGCTGCTATAAAAAACTAAAACACGTGGCATTGGCTTTGGTGACTTTGGGACAGGCTGTTAAGTAGAGGTCAGAAGAGTGAGGAGACTGTTCTTGGAGACTGGAACACAGTGAGGAAATGGCTGTTAGAAGCTGGAGAAAGGGGAACCTGTGATATATATTGGCTGTCGCCTGGAGTAACTTGGAAGATAGAAAAGATATCTCTAACAAAGTTGTGAATTTAGTTGAAGATATTTCCAGGCAGAATGCTAAAAGTGTTAATTGGTTTATTTTAGCTGCCTATGATAAAGTATTTCAGGAGAGAGATGAACTAAAAAAGGAACTGTTCAATTTTCAAGCAGAATTTAGAGAAAATGTTTCTAACCTAGGACTTGCTAGATGGAAAAAAGAAAATCCTTTTCATTCTTTGTCTTTCCATCTGGCAAAAGTTTACAAAGAAAGAAATGGTGTCAGGGCAAAGAGCAAAACAAATAAAGGGTCAGTTGTAAACCTTTGCAAAGATCTAAAACTTAAAGTGATACTTTGTAGACCCACTCAACTAGATAAAGGGACTTTTAAGACTCTTATTGTTTCAAAAACTCTGACTTGTAGCTTGAAGCAGAGAAGCATCTGTCTTATTAGAAGGGGTACCTTTTGTCTAACTAAGGAGACTACCATTTTATTATTTAGAAGGTTCACTGAGAATTTTAATAGTGAAAGCAACACCAGTGTGGACTGAAAAGGGCAGAGGCAATTCAAAATGAAAAGAAGTCTCTGGGCCCCCAACTTCTTTGGGCAGGAAGCAGCCTGAGAAAACGACTCAGCCGCAAACACAAGCCATTTCCTACTGAAAAGGAAGAACATCTCAGAAGGCAGAGCCAAGGGTTGAGAGGGTGGGTCTGGAATCAAAGGAAGCAGTGGTGAGCAATGGGACAATCCTGCCAGTGAGCAGAACCAGACCCTAACCAAGGGAATTTGGGATTTGGGATCAAGACATGTACCTGGCCAGCTATCATCAGAATTGCTATGGACCAATGATGGCTCTGTATCTCCCACTTCTCCCCACCCACCCTGTTTTGAACAGGAGTGTCTGTCATGGTTATCTTGTCTATTTCAACATTGTATGTTAAATGTGTGGGAGGAAGATAATTTGTATTTTTAGGTCATAGGCATTGGTATGCTAGTAAATATTTAAACTATTCTTCAGAAAGGAAAAAAAAAAGCTCTGATTTATACTGTTTGCCAATTTCTGTTGTATAAATATTCCCCCTATGTCTGATTTTAAATTACTAATGTGATGTCACTTAATGAGGAGTTGGGAAGAGATGTGCATGACTGACCCTCCTGAGCTGGTATGAGCCAGTTACAGCATACCACTGAAGGTTCTTACACCTGAAGAAATGTACTAGAGGAGTCTCAACTATGCATGCTCCTGATTCACAAGAGACTTTGATCCTGATGCCATATTGGGATAAAAATGGGGGTGGGGGCGAGGTGTCTTGAAAAGGGGTGAGTATATTTTGCATGTTGGAGGGATTGTTATTATTAGGGGCTATGAAGTATTATGGGGTCCTGGTGTGGTGCTGTAGGATCAGCACTGGATTTCGAACCACAAGGTCGGTGGTTCAAGCTCACCAGCTGCTCCTCGGAAACCATATATAGGGTTGCTATGAGTCAAAACTGACTTAATGGAATTTAACAACATCAACAACAACAATGAAGTATTAGGACTCCAAGTGTAGCGCTGTAGGATTAACATTGGACAACAGCAACAACAATAAAGTATTGGGAGCTCAGATGTAGCGTTGTAGGATAAGCACGACAATAGCAACAACAAAGAAGTATGGGGAATCCAGGTGTAGTGCTGTAGAATAAGCAATGGACAACAGCAACAACAATGAAGTATTAGAGGTTAGAGGACAGACTGTAGTAAATTGTTACATGGTTGTTGCTGGAAGTGCTGTTGAGTCGGTTCTGACTCATAGCGACCCTGTATAGGTTTTCCCAGAGTGGCTAGTGGGTAAGAACCACAGACACTCTGGTTAGCAGTCCAGTACTTATCATACAACACCATACCTGGAACACGGATTGCTACATTGTTGTTGTTAAGTGCCATCGAGTCGGTTTTCACCCATAGCGACCCCGTATAGGGTTTCCGAGGAGCAGCTGGTGAGCTTGAACCACCGACCTTGCAGTTCAAATGGCTTTGCGGTCTGGCGCATTAACCTACAGCGCCACACCAGGATTCTAATTAAATTGCTACATTTTTTGTTGTTAAGTGCCGTGGAATCGACTCACAGAGACCCAGTACAGGGTTTCCGAGGATGTAAATCTTTACCGGAGCAGAAAGCCTTATCTTTCTCCTGTGGAACCGCTGGTAGTTTCGAACTGCTGACCTTGAGGTTTGCAGCCCAATTTGTAACCATTACGCTACCAGAGCTCCTTTAGTGGCTCCCAAAGAACAATACCTTTTGATTTTTACATCTTTGTGTAGTTCTCTCTCATTGTTGTTATTGTTAGGTGCCATCAAGTCGGTACCAACTCATAGCGACCCTATGCACAACAGAATAAAACACTGCCTGGTCCTGGGCTAACCTCACAATTGTTACCATGCTTAAGCCCACTTTATATTGATTCTCAATTTGATTCTGCCACTTTATATTGATTCCCAATTTGGCCATATGACTTGCTTTGTCTATTGGATTGTTGTTAAGTGCCATAGAGTCAGTTCAGACTCATAGCGACCCTGTGCAGCATTCCAAAGAGCACCTGGTGCGTTTGGACTGCTGACCTTGTGGATTGCAGTCCAGTGGTAATCCTGTAGCACCACACCAGGAGTCCTTGTCTATGGGGTATTAGCTAGCAAATGTAAGCAGAAGCTTGATGATCATTTGCACATTGAGACTTGTCTTCTTGGAAACCCCAACATCTTTAAACAAACCTTGGCTAGACTACTGAATAATAAAAGGCCTCATAGGAAGAGGGCCTTGAGGATGAGAGTCCACCTTAGATGTTCCAGTTCAGCCTAGCTCCTGGCTGATTGTAGCCACTTGAGTGACCTCAGCTGTACCATCTGGAGTAGAATTGCCCAGATTAAGCAAGTCAAACCACACACTAATGGTAAGCAATAAATAATTGCTGTTTTACATCACTACTCTTGGGGGAAGGAGCTCTGGTAGCATAGTGGTTAAGAGTCGGTGGGGCTGCTAACCTCAAGGCCAGCAGTTCGAAACTGCCAGCTGTTGTGCAGGAGAAAGATGAGGCTTTCTGCTCCTGTAAAGATTTACAGGGTCGCTATGAGTCTCCACAGCACATAACCACTACCACCACTACTCTTTGAGGGTAGTTTGTTACTTAGCAAAAGATAATGAAAATAAAAGCTGTCGACAGAGATAGCCTCTTAGGAGGCTGGGCTGTGATTGACATTTTTGGATGCTTCTTCCAGGCAGAAACCTAATCTATTTGAACTAACCCTAGGCAAAATGAGAGGTACAGGGTGTCCAATTCACAGCTCCCAGCATCCCTGGTCCTTTGATTTCCATCCTATTCTAGTTTTCCCAGAGCCTCAGGCTCTCTCTTCCTATTTCCAGCAAAACAATTCTCAGATCTTTCTTTCACACTATGGTGTAGTTGATAGCTTAAATTGGAAAGAAAACTTCCAGCTAAAATATTTAAATGTAAAAGGCGGAATCCAGGCATCAGTCATTCTCACCTCCAAACTTCCTTTTTGACTTGTCTCAGATCAGGCTCCCTCTGTCCTGAATGTTCTATTCACTCATCAGCAACTATGTGGAAAGTATATACCAGACTGAAACCATGACCGTGATTGGACCCTGCCACTTGCAAGTTATAAGACCTTGGCCGTGTAAATTACCTTCTTTGAGTCTCAGTTTCTGCAATCGTAAAATGGGAATAATAAATTCTACCTTATGGAGTGATTTTATTAAATGAGGTGAGGCAGGTAGACTCAATCGGTGGTAACCATCATTATTATCACAATGTACCAGGCTAAGAACTGGGGATAGAAAGGTGGAAAAAAATCACATCAGGATTTAGTGGTCAAGGGATTCAGAGTTCATGGCCATCTGTCCATCTTATCTTAATCTTTCTCAAACTACTTTTCCACTCTAAATGCAGTCTGCTCCTTCACCTCTAAACTCAGGTTTTCCCCTCAGTATAGCATGATTTTTTTTACCATTCTCTACCCATTGAAGTCAAATTTATTCACAACACAAGCCCGTTTGCTACCTTCTTACGGAAGATTTCCCAATCTCACCAGGTCCTAGTGAGTTACTCCTGGCCCAATATGCTTTTGTATCCTTATACAGCATATATTTCATTATGTGTTATATTCTAACTAATGTATTCCCAGCAGCAGTACTAAACCCTTCCTGGGCAGGAGCTGAGTCTTCTTTCAATTTTCTGCTCCCTCCATCCTTAGAAATTAAAATCAAACAAACAAATATATCTGCCAATTGTTGTTGTTAAGTGCCTTTGAGTCTGTTCAAACTCATGTTGTTGTTGTTGTTGTTAAGGTGCCATTGAGTCAGTATAGGGTTTCCAAAGAGTGGTGGTGGGTTTGAACCACTGGCCTTGTGGTTAGCAGTCCAGTGCTTATCCTACAGTTCCACACCAATATCAGTATCTGTGCAAAAATTGTTCTAAGCTCTTTGTACTAGATAAATTAATCCTCTCAACTATCTTTCCATTATTCCCATTTTGTTCTTGTAGTCAGCCTCTGACTCATGGAGACCTCACACACAACAGAATGAAACGCTGTCCCATCCTGTGCCATCCCCACTGTCAGGCTTTTGCGATCTATAGGGTTCTTATCAATTGTTTCTTGGCAGTAGATCACCAGGCTTTTCTTGCTAATCTGCCATAGAAGTTCCACTGAAATCTGTTCAGCATCATAGCAACACTTAAGCCTCCACTGGCAGATGGGTGGTTTCTGAACACGAGGGTCATTGACTGGGAATGTACTTTACATCCCCATTTTACAAATGATCACAGAGCTACTTAGCAACTAGCTGATCAGGATTTGAGCCCAATTTAGTTCTAGAGTTTGTGTTCTTATAAGGAAAAGTATGCTTTGGCATAGAAATTTGAACTAATTAGAGATTCAGTTACCACTGTGGACTCTAGACTATGGTTAAGTTGACCTACAGTCAATTGATTATTGTGGTTTGATTATTCAGCAGAACCAATGTTTATTGAGCATCTACTATAAGATGTGTGTGTGTGTGTGTGTGTATTAGGAGTCCAGGAGTGGAGCTGTGGGTCAGTGTGTTGGACAGCAAGGTTGGCAGTTCAAGTTCACCAGTAGCTCCTTGGAAACCCTATAGAAGGTCATTATGAGTCAGAACCAACTCAATGGCACTTAACAACAACAACTATGGGATAAACACTCAACTGTAATGTGGGTTTGAACCACGAGGTTGGCAGTTCAAATCCACCAGCCACTCATCAGAAACCCTATACAGGGTCATTATGAGTCAGAACCACTCCACGGCACTTAACAATAACTATATTCACCAAAAACATAGTGGTGTAGTGGTCAAGGTCAAGGATTACAGAGCTGGGTTGCCTGACTCCACCATTTGCCAGCCATGTAACTTTGGGCAAGTTACTCAACCTCTGTGTGCTTCAGTATCATCTCCTCAGTCTTGGTGTGGCACTGTAGGGTAGGCCCTGGACTGCTAACAGCAAAGTCTAAAAGGTCGGATGTTTAAACCCATCAGCTGCTCCTTGCAAACCCTATACAGGGTCATTATGAGTTGGAACTGACTTGATGGCACTTAACAACAACAAAAAAATGGGGAAAACAAGAATAATTGCTTTGTTGAGTTATGGTGAGAATCTAAAGGAGTTAGTATTTGTAAGGATTTAGAACACAATAAACCTTGTGTTTTATGCCTTCAGGTTGATTGATTCTGACTCACAATGACACTAGGACAGAGTAGAATTACACCACAGGATCTCCTAGGCTGTAATCTTTATGTGGGAGTCCTGGTGTGGCACTGTGGGTTAATGCACTAGACTACAATGTTGGTTTGAACTGTAAGATCAGTGGTTCAAGCTCACCAGTTGTTCCTTGGAAACCCTATATAGGGTCACTATGGGGCATTTAACAACAGCAATCTTCATGGGAGCAGATCTCTAGATCTTTTCTCCCTCAGAGTGGCTGGTGGGTTCAAACCGCTGATTTTTCAGTTAGCAGTCAAGTGCTTAACTTTTGTGCCACCAGGGCTCCTAAGCATTGTATAAGTGTTAGTTTTCTCTTACACACTAACTGGCCTCAGTTGATTACCAGAGGAATAGAAGACAGTTTCTTACCTCCAGGGACTGACATTCTGTATAAACTCAGATATCATAAAACAGACAATTCTATATCTGCAAGGTGGTTCCTAGTATGGGGGTCACTACAGAGGGAGTACCCCCTCCTCAGGTCTGGGTGGGTTTTTTAAGGATGCTAGATCTTAAGAGGGAAGGGAATAGGTACTGACCAGGGAAAAAGGGTCAGGAATGGTAAAGGTCTTCCAGGCCTATGAAAGAACTTGCAGAAAGCTTGTTGTTGCTAAGTGCTATAGAGTTAGTGAGTTGGTTCCAACTCATAGGGACCCTTCATAGGGTTTTCGAGGAGCGGCTGGTGGATTTGATCCACAAACCGACCTTGCAGTTCAAACTGACCTTGCAGTCCAGTGTTTATCCTATAGCACCACGCCAGGACTCCTGCAAAAAGCTTGTTGTTGTTGTTAAGTGTCATCAAGTTGGTTCCAATTGACAGCAACCCTGTATAGAGTTTCCAAAGAGTGGTTGGTGGATTTGAACTGCCAACGTTACAGTTCAAACTGACTTTGTGGTCAAGAGCTTATCTTACAGTGCCACACCAGGACTCTGGTGCAAAAAGCTAAGAGGCCAGAAATGTCAAGGTGTTTGGTTTCTAGGTTCTGTCTTTGAATTCCTGTGTTGTTGTTTTTTCTGCAATTGCCAATCTCTCCAACTCCTGTCCCTTCTATGGAAGTAACTTTCTCTTATTCATCTATCTTCTATTCACTTTTTTGAGCCTGCTCAGATATGGTAACTTGAGATATCAAGGCAAAGTGGAGAGGTATTGTAATCGCAGTGTTTTACTTTCCCCCCTTTTATCCAAATGAGGCATCTGAGGAGTTGGGTGGGGTAGGGTAATGTCAGAGTGGGGAGAGGCTGAACTCTAGGACCAGAGAAAGGATGAACTACTCAGCTACAGTTGGGTCCCTAGGTCCAAGGCCCAGGAAGTAGATGGGCTCAACCACAATCTGCAAGTTTATGGAGCCTGCAGAGACAAGAGCCAGGTATTCTCAGAAGAATGAAAATTAACTAATTTTCTATCTAACCATTGATCTGGCTACTAAGGAGAGCCTGGGGAGTGGGAGGGAGCCTGGGGTTAGGAGATTACAGTCTGTGGGAAGCAGGGAATAGGGGAGATAGTTGGAGGTTAGGTTGATGAGTAAATTTTTCCTTCCCTTGAGAGGTCAGGTTTTGGGGAAGATTGAAAACCAGGAACCCACCTGTCTCAGCAAAGCTGATGATCTCATATTCCTGTGCCCTGTTAGCCTCTGGAAGTGCCCCCTGTAGGGGCCCATGGAGGCACTGCAGTGCCGTCCTCAGAGCAGCTCTGGACACGGGTCGGGTCAGAGTTGGGCGCTGGCTGAGGTGCAACTTGTCCAAGATGCTTTTCTTAGCAAGGTCAAGAAGCAGCTCCCGTTGGCTCCTCAGGTCCAAGGTATGCCCCTCACATGCTGGACACTGACTGTCAGCTCTGGTAGTGGTCACTGTGGCCAGCCCCAGGAACAGGAAGACCAGGAGTAGTGAAGTCATTGCTCCTTGAGTGATACAGTCCCAGAAAAGAGCTGCGAATCTGGGACTCAGGGTCTCAACAGCTGTGGGGCTCCTGCCTTAACTGCCAGGGACTCCGGAAGGGGTGTATGTCTAGCTGGCATGACTCTGTATTGCAGGGGATAGGGCAGCCAAACATTTGACTTGAGAAATGAAGTCAGGTCCAGGTAGAACCTGGCAGCAGCTGCCAACACATAATCAGGGAAAGTACAAAGTGGGGGATGTGACAGGAGGTTGGTTTGTTTGGGGAAAGAAATGTCCCTTGGCCAATTGAGACAGTTGTTACCCATGTGAGCTACCAGACCCAGGGACAAAGGTTAGAGCTGAAATTTAGCCTCCGACTGTCTGTAACATTGGGACACTGGGGAAAAAGGGACGTCTTTAAGACAGAACATTAAAAGGTGACTTTCAAACAAGAGTATATTGAAAGGATATAACCCTCATGTACACCTTTTCTGATCTTTTTTTTTTTTTAATGTTTTATTGTGAATTATGTGATAGTTTACATGGGAGAACATTGGTTTTACATTCATTCTATTGTATATCTTATCATTGCCATGGTTACAATCCCCTCCATGCCCCCCCCCCCCCATGCCCCCCAGGTCTTCAGCACACAGTCGCTCTCCCTCTCTGGATCTAAAGTCTCCAGCTGCTCCATCGCTCTACGTCATCATCTCTGGCTCCATTTCAGGCATCACTACTTCTCTGGGTAGGGTCCCGCTCTCTGCTCTTCTCCCTTGATGGTCCTAGGGACCTCCGCTCCTAGACTGAAAAGTTAATCACTCCCCTCCTTGCTATAAAACGTCTACCTTTACATTTCCAACCCTCACAATCAGTCCTGATAACAATTATTCACTATTGTATCACAAGAGATCCGTCTGCATTTCATTGCATCAGCCCACCTTTTCTGATCTTAACATGCATTATTTCCCTTATTTGGTTTGAAAGCCTACATCTTGGTCTGTGTACAGATTCTGCATGAGCACAATTAAGTGTTCTGGAGTTTCCATTCTTTACACTGTTATCCATTATTTGTTTGGTCCACACAGTTGAATGCTTTGGCATAGTCAATAAAACACAAGTAAACACCTTTGTGGTATTCTCTGCTTTCAGTCAAAATCTATCTGACACCCTTTGTTTCATACCCTCTTCTGAATCTGACTTGAATTTCTGGAAGTTCCTTATTAATGTGCAACTGCATCTTTTGAATTATCTTCAGGAAAAATGTACTTATATGCGGTATTACTGATATTGTTAGATAACTTCTACATTCTGTTCGTTTGTCTTTCTTTGAAATTGGGCACAAGTATGGATCTCTTCCAGTTGGTTGACCAAGTAGCTGTCTTGCAAAATTCTTGGCATATACTAGTGAACATTTTTAGCATTGCATTCATTTGTTGAAACACCTCAATTGATAATGTTGTCAATTCTTGGAGCCTGTGCCCCTCCCTGCCTCATGTCTTCAAAGCACGGATCACGACTAGTTTATCAGTTTGTTGTAATATGGTGGCTTGTGTGTTGGGGTGATGCTGGAAGCTATGCTATGGGTATTTTAAATACCATCAAGGTCACCCATGGTGGACAGGTTTCAACTGAGCCTCCAGACTTCCAACAACGACCGACCTCTGAAATGTTGTTGTTGTTAGATGCCATCAAGTCAGCTCTGACTCACAGTGACCCTATGCACAACAGAACAAAACACTGTCCAGTCCTATGCTATCTTTACAATTGTTACACCGGAGCCCATTACTGCTGGCACTGTGACAATCCAGCTCATTGGGGGTCTTCCTCTTTTTCGCTGACCCTCCACTTTACTAAGCATGATGTCCTTCTCCAGGGACTGGTCCCTCCTGATAATATGTCCAAAGTATGAGAGACAAAGTCTGGCCACCCTGGATTCTAAGGAGTGGGCTGGCTGTATTTCTTCCAACACAGATTTGTTTGTTCTTCTGGCAGTCCATGGTACTCTCAATATTCCTCTTCAATACCATAACTCAAATGCATCAAGTCTTCTCTGGTCTTCCTTATTCATTGTCCAGCTTTCAAATGCATACGAGGCTATTGAAAAGACCTTGGCTTGGGTTAGGCACACCTTAATCCTCAAACTGACATCTTTGCTCTTGAATACTTACTTTAAAGAGGTCTTGCATCAGATTTGCCTAATGCAATAAATACATCCTTTGATTTCTTGACTGTTGCTCCCATGAGTGTTGATTGTGGATCCAAGTTAAAAGAAGTCTTTGACAACTTAATTTTTTCCCCCTCCATTTATCATGATGTTTTTTATTGCTCCAGTATTTTGAGGAATTTTTTTTTCTTTACATTGAGGTGCAACCCATATTGAAAGCTGTCGTCTTTGATCTTTATTAGTGTTTATTTCAAATCTTCTTTGCTTTATCATCTATATATCTTCTTCCAATCCTGATACCATGTTCTTTATCACATAATTCAGCTTCTTAGGTTACTTGCTCAGCATATAGACTGAATAAGTATGGTGAAAGAATACAACCCTGGATCACACCTTTCCTGATTTTAAGCCATTCAGTGTCCGCTTGTTCTGTTCAAACGACTGCATCTTGGTCTATGTACACGTTCTTCATGAACAAAATTAAGTGTTTCAGAATACCCATTCTATGCAATGTTATCCATAGCTTGTCATGATCCACACAGTCAAAAGCCTTTGTATAGTCAATAAAGCACAGGTAAGCAAGCATCTTTCTGGTATTCGCTATGATGAGGTTTGCTATGAGTAGCCAGTCAATTCAAAGGACGTTTTCTTGTGGCTACTGCCTGCTTGCAATATATATTGGACATTCAGGAATGACTTGCTTGCTCTCTGCTGGGTCCGGATCTTGCATCTGGCTTATCCTTTGACCTCTCATTCTTTGAACATGAGTGAGTGACCTGCTCTATTATCTACAGATCCAGGGAGTCATCATCAGCCTGTCTTCTTACCTTCCAGACCTACAGAACCTGTTAGACCTACTAGACCTGCCTGCATGCATGCTGTCTGACCTGTCCATCTGGGTTTATCAGCCCTGCAGTTTTACTTGAGTTAGAAGCCTCCAAGCTGACATCTGGGGCTTGCTCACCTCTACAATTGTGTGAGTTCTTTTCTTGTTACAAACCTCTCTTTATAAGTTTATAAGTTTCACTGTGAAACTTTATTAGTTTCACTGGTTTTGCTTTTCTAGAGAACCCAACTGTTTTCAAGAGAAGTAAGACCAGTGAAACATATATGTTGTTCTTAAGAGCCGTAGAGTTGATTCCTACTCATAGCAACCCTGTATAGGGTTTCCGAAGAGAAGTTTATTATCTTACAGTTGTAGAGTCCCAGGCCCCCTATAGAAGAGAGAGAGAGAGAAAGAGAGAGAGAGAGTCACACATGTTCATTATATTGGGAGCAGGCTACACCCCTAAGGAAGCATCCCTTTAATTGATTGGCTGCTCATAGCCACTCATCATAGAGTTAACTGTCTATTTTAGGTTTCATCACCATTGGAATAAGCACATCCCAACTGCTAACCCTCTGGAAATCCTGGCATAGTCAAGCTGACACAGAACCCTAACTCTTACAATCCACCCGTATCAACTCTAAACTTATAAACTATATGCATAATCTCTAAATAAAGAAAAGTCATACTTGTGCCTCACATGATATAACTAAAACACGTGCAACTGAAAATGCACTGGACCCATTTTCATCTCAGATTTCACAAAACAAAAAAAGTAGTTGATATACACATGAAAAACATAACAAAATATATATATATTGATTCAGAAGTCTAAAGGGCACATTCTACAAGCCAGCCTCCTGTCCATAGGCACGTAGCCTTACTCAGTTCATGGGCCTAGAGGCCATAACTGCTCTGTCTTTCCATGTTACTGCCACTGTCTCTGCTATCACCCCTTTTTCCAGGCAGTGATCCCAAACTCCACTCATGTTTTTCCTTATTGACGGCCCTGGGATCTTATGTTCCTGAAATGAAACAACTACTCCCCCTTTTAGTTATACATCTTCTACAATTACAGTTTGACAATAACAATTAATCCTAACAATTACTCACAATTGAAATCATAAAATCCTATCAGCATCATTCCCTAACCCCTTTCACCAGACCCATCTGGAAAAGAGGAGAACAATTCAGTGGGAATTCTACCTTATCTCCTCATTCTAAAACTAAGCACACCTAAGAAAGCTTGTAAGTCAGCTACTTCATACTTTTTTGATAGTCAATGTCTAAATTGCCTGTTGCTGCTAATCTCAAGGTCAACAATTCGAAACTATCAGCTATTCCTTGGGAAAAAGATGAGGTTTTCTGCTCCCATAAAGATTTACAGCCTTGGAAACACTATACAGGGTCAGAACCAACTTCACAGCACATCACTACCACCACCACCATCAACCCAGTATGCTGAGGAGACAAGAATGTTCCTTGATATGAAGAATCTTCCATTCTGATTGGAATTTTGAGCAACTGCATTCATAAAAAAAAAGTCTAGTCCAGCAAATTGTAGCAATTGACACTTGGTCAGAGTATCAAACATCTTTATCTGATCAGGTTCTGGTCAGCTTAATCCTAGCCATGCAAGTTAGGTCAACTGTGTACCAGCTGCAAGTTTGGGAGTTCACACACACCTCCCTGTACTTCAAATCAGCTGCTCCTTCACTCTTAGCAATAGTCCCCATGGGCTAGGTCAGTGCCCTTGGGCTCAGGAGTTCACACTACTCTCTAAACTTCAAACCAGCCAGCCTTCCCTCTCCTCTTATCTCAAGGTCAACAGGTATCAATAGAACATGTCCAAATTCAACCCATGTCTTCATTGCTGCATTTCCTCCAATTCCACTTACAAGCAGATTCAGGTGGCAGCAGAGAGCATATAGCTTACTAGTTCCCATCAACTTTCAGAATAAGGTTTTCTCTGATGGACCGACTGTGCTTGCCTTGATGCCTCCAAACTCAAACTGCTAAACTGTCTGCTCTTTCTCCTGTTCTCCCAGCAGTTTGGGGTTAGTCTCCATGTTTTTCAAATGCAAATGTACCAACTCTGAAGGCTCAGGGTGAGGCTCAGGATTCTACCTAAAGCCCCTTATTCTGTTGTTGTTAAGTACCATCAAGCCAGTTCTGACTCATAGAGACCCTGTAAAAGGTTTCTGAGGAGCGGCTGGTGAGCTTGAACCACTGACTTTGCAGTTCAAACCAACCTTGCAGTCCAGCACATTAACCTGCAGCACCGCACCAGGACTCCAAAGTCCCTTCCTCTACAAAGGCTTAAACCAAGAAGGCTGTTTTTTTCTGGGCAAATTCTAATTCCTCTTTTAGCAAATGCAATCAACTAGAGGCTGAAGGTGAGCTTACAAACTCTGTAGTCATAACATAATTCCCAATATTCCTATCATGCACGTAGATCTATTTTATAGTAACAGGCAGGAGAAACCAATGTTCATAAAGCAGTCAAACACCTAAACCTTTTTTTAAAACACTGAAGCCCAGTATTTTCTTCTACCTTGGACTTGGGTTTTTTTCTTTGGTTCTTTTAGCTCGAGAAATATTGAGCAATTGGATTATAAAAAGAAAAAGTATGGCATCAAGATTGGAGGAAGACTTATTAACAATCTGTGATATGCAGAGGCTACAACCTTGCTTGTTGAAAGAAAAGAAGACTTGAAGCTTTTACTGATGAGGATCAAAGACTATAGTATTCAGTATGGATTTGTTTTAGGTCTTCTAGAGAAGCAAAACCAGTGAAATTTATATATGTATACATATGGAGGGTCAGAGAAAAAGAGGAAGACCCCCAGAGAGATGGATTGGCAAAGTGGCAGCATCAATGGGCTCAAGTGTGGCAACAATTGTGAGGTTGGCTCAGGACTGGGCAGTGTTTCATTCTGTTGTACGTAGGGTCACTATGAGTCGGTACTGACTTGATGGCACCTAACAACAACATACATATAAAGACGAGACCTGGTGTGACGCTGCAGGATAAGCACTGGATCCACAAGGTTTGGACCACAAGGTTGGCAGTTCAAACTTACCAACCAGTTGCTCCTCAGAAACTCTTTATAGGGTTGCTATGAGTTGGAATTAAGTGGATGGTACTTAATAACAACATATAAAGAGAAGTTTATTTCAAGGAAATGACTTACAAATGTAATGTCCCCAGTGGAAAAGAGAGCAAGCTTTTCCTGTGTGCCCATTATATTGTAAGTAGGCTACACCCCCAAGGAAACATCCTTTCTATTGATTGACTACCCATAGCCAATCATCATAAAGTTAACTATGCCTGTATTAGAGTTCACTGTGGGGATAACCACATCTCAGTTGCCAAACCACTGGGAATCCTGGCCCAATCAAGTTGACAAAAAACCTTAACTATCACAAGATTATACCTGAACATAAAGAAAACAAAAATTCTCACAACCAGACCAATATGCAACATCATGACAAACAGAGAAAATAGTGAATTTGTGAATGATTTACTTTTACTTGGATTCAAATAAATGGCCATGGAAGCAGTCAAGAAAGCAAAGGACTTTCTGCATTGGGAAAAAAATTGCTGCAAAAGATCTCTTTAAAGCATTAAAGAGCAAAGATGTCACTTTAGGAACTAAGGTGGGCTTGACCCTAGTCAAGGTATTTTCAATAGCCTCATATGGATGTGAAAGCTGAACAATGAATAAGAACTATTAGAAAAGAATTGATGCATTTGAATTATGGTGTTGACAAAGTCTACCAGACTTCCAGAAGGACAAATAAATCTGTGTTAGAAGTACAACCAGAATGCTAGGTCATATAGTATGTCTATTTCCAACATTTTGATGAAGTGCCATACCATTTTCCACAGTGGTTGCACCATTTTACAGTTTCACCAGCAATGCATGAGGATCCCTGTCTCTCTATACCCTCACCAGCATTTGTTGTGTTCTGAAATTTTCTATTAATGCTGGAAGGAGCTCTGGTAGCATAGTGGTTATGAGGCCAGCCTACTCCAGGGTACACCACCACCACCACCACCATTATACTATAGCTATTTGATCTTTTGCCTATGGCAATTCCTGTCATATTAATTATTCAATGGTTGAACTCTATCAATGCAAGACTACACTGCTTCTTTGATTAACTGATTCTAATACTCCTAATCAAAAACTAATTTGATTCTGCCAAGAATGAACAGAACGGGAGTTTGGAAATTTAAGACTATTCAAGAAAAGAATTTTATCTTGGAGGGTGGTAATAAGAATGTTAATTTTAGTAGAATGGACAGAATTCCTCCTAAGTCAGTTTTTTTTCATTTGTAAAATAGACATTTACCTACAGCTCTGGTAGCGTAGTGGTTATGAATCGGCCTGCGAACCTTAAGGTCAGCGGTTCGAAACTACCAGCCGCTCCGTGGGAGAAAGATGAGGCTTTCTACTCCCGTAAGGATTTACACCCTCGGAAACCCTGTACAGGGTCGCTATGGGTCGGAACCGACTCGACGGCACTTAACAACAACAACAACATTCAAGAAAAGAATTTTATCTTGGAGGGTGGTAATAATGTTAATTTTAGTAGAATGGACAGAATTCCTCCTAAGTCAGTTTTTTTCATTTGTAAAATAGACATTTACCTACAGCACTATCTTTTCCATTTATTCAACAAATGTTTATTGAACGTATGCTCTATTTTGGGTGCCAGAGATACTGTGCCAACTGCAAGGCTGCTTTGAAAGTGCTCTTTAAATTGAAATTGCAGTTATCATTATTAGTATGTTTAAATTTATAGTTCATGCATATGATAGTTTTGATGGGTTTAAGGTGGACTGATGATCCCAAACAACCACAGGTCTGTGTTGAAACCCACCAGTTGTAACTCTTTAGCTGTTCTGAAAGATTTGGTAGCCTGCTTCCACAAAGATTTACAGCCTTGGAAACCCTATGGGACAGTTCTACTTTGTCCTATAGGATCACTAAGAGCCAGCCAGTTCGGTTTAGTTTGGTTTGGGATGATCCCAGTGGATGTGGATTTGTGGCTAGACGTATAGTTTCCATGGTAACGCAGAGTGAGTGGGACGTGGAGGGAAGGAGCGTGCAAGCGCGGCTGTGTGGGGTGGGTGTGTTTGTTGCGGGTGGGAGAGTATCTGGGGGAGGTGTTTGCAAGGGAGATGGGCACACAGGAAGCGGGGACACGCGTAGCGCAGGACGCCGTGACGATTACGCCGGACGTAGTGACGTAGCGCGCAGACCGCAGCGGGGGGCGGACTCTGGGCCTTTCTTCCCCTTCTGATTTTCCCCCTCCCCCCTTTTCTCCCTTTCCGGGTTTGGTTCCCCCCTTTTCTTCCCCCTCTCCCCCCTCTCCCCTAAGCCCCTCTCCCCTTCCCCGCCCCGGTTCCCCCAGCGGGCCCCCGCCCTGGGACCCGGGGAAACCCCTGCTGAGAAGAGCCCGCCCCCCAGAAGCGCGCCGCCGCGGGCCGTCGGGCCAAGCCGCAGCCGAGCGGCCAGGGGCCCGGGCGGCGGGCAGAGACGGCACTCTCCCCGCTACTGCCCGCGTGAGGTGAGGACACCTCGCGGCGGAGAGGGCGGGCGTCGCGGGCGGCCCGTGGGGAGGGGGCGTGGCGGTGCTGCGGGTGGATGGGCAGGCTGAGCCCCTTGGCCTGGGTCTCCGCGCTGATGCTGTCGGGGAGGTGGGTCAGGACCAGAAGCGTCCGGGCAGGACTTACCCTAGGCCCGAGACGTCCGAGTGTATGCGGGATTCGCAGGCGAGAAGCGGGACAGGGGGATCGGGCGGAGGACTGGGGCCTGGAGCCACCTGTGGCCTGTGCGGTGGAACCTAAAACTGTTGCGCCCTTGTAGTGCTTGGAGGTGACTAGCTCCATGTGTTTCTTGAGTCTCTTTTTTCTTCGGAGCATTGATAAAATGGGAGGGAGAGGTGTTGCAGTGTTTCAGAAAACATGCTGGTGGCCGAGTTTATTGCAGGGACACAGATTGAACATAAACGATGTTTCTGGAGCTGAGAAGTTGGGCCTACATGCAGCTCATAACTCAACTCCTGAACCCCTGAAAACTTTTTGATTTCCGTTTCTAAAAGAGCGCCATTCCTGTAGCATTTATGACCATTATCTTAGTTACTTGTCAGAGTATTTCTTGATTCTCAAATTGTTCTTGGAAAATAACGAGCAGTGATCGAATGCCGCATATGTGTTAAAACCAAAGAAAAGTATGGGAAAATTGAAATTCAGATTTCATTCGCATGTATATAATGTTTCAAATGCTTAACTAAAATTGAGAAATTGAATTCCTGTTGGTGGAGGATAGAGGTGACAGGTTCCACTTTAAGAATGTCAGATTCCTAGGATTTTTTATCGTATTTTCAAATCGTCAAACTGGTACTTAAACTTCTTTTTTCTTCCTAATACATTTTTAAAATATCCTCCAAGATTTGTTTTTAACCCTTTGTGGAGCTCTGTGATTGTTTATGACATCAAGACTAAAAAGGCTTAAGTAAATGAAAGGAAGTGATGGTGTTAAGTACCTTGAGTCTGTTCCAACTCATAGCAACCCTGTATAGAGTTTTGGAGACTAAATCTTTTTAGGAGCAGAAAACCTCAGGGCTTTGTAGGATAAACACTGGAAGAAAGTGGTTGTTGTTGTTGCTAAGTGGCATAGACCACTTAGCTAAGTGGCATAGGGTTTCCTAGGAGCGACTGGTAAGTTTGAACTGCCGACCTTGCGGTTCAAACCGGCTTTGCAGTCCAGCGCATTAACCCACAGCACCACAATTCAGTTCACTTTGTAGTTTTATTTTGCTTCTTGCCACTTCTCAAGAGGACACAAATTTTTTTGAATGAAATAATCTGATGAGCTGTCAGCAAATGCTAATTTCGGAGTTGGAGTTCCATCCCCTTTGTGCCCACTATATGATCTATACTTTAGAGTTTAGGAACTTAAAGAAATTTAAAACTTGCCTGTATCAAAATAGTACGGTAATTTTTAATGGAAATGAGTCAGAAGACAGATGGCTTCCTTTCTTTTAGAATAAAAAGCAACGTCTCTGCAACTGTCTTTATGGCCCTAGATGTATAGTAACTCTTTCTCTGCAGCACAAACTAGCCTCCTGGTTGTTCCTTTAACACATCAGGCCACTTCTGGTTTAGGGCCTATGCACTTGTTCCCTTATCTTGGATCACCTTTCTCTTTTAAACGACATGCCCTGTCCCCTCATTCCTTTAGGTCTTTACTCCCGATGTCACAATAACAGTGACATTTCCCTGGCTATCTGAACTACAAAGCTCCTGACCCCTCCCGTGTACACTTTTGTAATCCAATCCCTATCCCACTTCTCTGCCTAATTTTTTCTTAACCGTTATCAACCTTGTTGTTGTTAAGTGCCTAACCTACCATATATTTTAGTGTCCCCATCCCATTAGAGAAGTCCTGTTTTGGTGCTGTAGGGTAAGCACTGGACTGCTAACCATAAGGTTGGTAGTTCAAACCTACCAGCAGCTGCTTGGAAACCCACCCTATACAGGGTCACTATGAGTCTGAACTGCACTTAACAACAACCGTTTTAGAAGATAAATGTGATGAGGGCAGATATTTTTGTTTTGTTAATTACTATATCCTCAGCCCTTAGCTCAACACTTGACCACCAATCAGTGTATTAAGAAATTTATTAACTGGATAAATAGGTAAAGAGGAGATGTGGTTATTTGCCATGGAGTTTGTTCCGACTCATAGTGACCCTGCCTAGGGTTTCTGAGGCTGCAAATCTTTATGGGAGCAGAAATTCTCATCTTTCTCCTGTGGAATAGCTGGTAGTTTTGAACTGCTGACCTTGAGATTAGCAGCTCAAATCGTAACCACTACGCTACCAGAGCTCCTTAAAGAGGAGTTTTCTCTTTAAACTTTTTAATTGAGGGATTTTTATTCTTGAATTCTCTCATTGGCATGAATTTCTAATTAGAGAATAGGTATTGATCATATTTGGAGGTGTGGGGTGGATTTGGAAGACTTTGAGGTGTTTTTTTCACTTCGTTTTTGAACGAAAATCATGGGACTTTCATGTTATTGAATGAAAGCACTCTGAAGGCAGAGAGAAGGATGAAGTGTGCTAGTAGTTGTAGAGAAAAGTTATTTCCGATCTTATGTGGCTAAAATTTTTCCAGCTGCTTCAGGCTGCTCTCTCGAGGTCTGTTCACGTCTTTGGCCCCAGAGAGTTTAGCAGGCTGGTTCCACTTTGAATTTTTCAGTAGACTGAAGATGTTAATATTTATAGTCCTGGTTCTGTGGGTTAATTCTCCTCTCCCCTATCTCTGAGGAGACAGTTGAGCTAAAAAACTAGCAATGGTGGAGTGTCGGTTCTGGAGGAGAGCTGATCCTTTTTTTAAGAAAAAAACTTTTTTACAGAGTAGATCATCAGTTTTATATTCAGTAAATCACATACTTTCTTTCATTACAATGATCGCAATTCCCTCTATGTACCTTCAGTTAAAGTGAATAGAGGTAAATACTCTAATATGATCCTTTTTTTGCTAATCCATTTCTGGAGGGCATTTTTTTAGCATTCTATCCATGTTTGTTCTTCTTGTTGTTAAGTACTGTCAAGTGGATTCTGACCCATAGCGACTCTGTATAGGGTTTCCAAGGAGCAGTTGGTGAGTTTGAACCACCGACCTTGCAGTTCAAACAGTTTTGCAGTCTGGGGCATTAACCCACAGGACCATACTAGGACTCCATGTTTATTTACCTGGGGGTGAAAGGAGCAGGGCCCCTGATTTTGGTGGATTATCCCTCTTTTTTTTTCCATCTCTCATTTCTTGATTGGTGCTTTTGTTACCTTCACTGACCTTCTGGGTAGAGTGGCCTGGATGAGATTTCTCTTTGGGGCCGTCCCTGCCACTGTTTTCCAGCTTAGGAAGGCAAAAGGGATGAGATAGTGCTTTCAACACTTTGGAGGAATGCTGGTGGCAAAGCTAAGCCTTTTGCTTAAGTCTTTGCCAGGACATTGAAAGCAGTCAAGCCTATGAGAATGATTTATGTGGTGTGGAAGACTTGATAAATCTGGTATGCACTGGACTGGATCTGGTTCTGATATTGTATAAATTGACATTATCATATATATATATTAGTAGTAGTGGTAGTTCTAGTTTTATGAATAATTTCCAACATAATATAAGCAGATTGATAAAAGCTTCAACCAAACTTCTGTTGTACTTTTTGAAGACTATTTACAGGATTCTAGGAAGTCTTTCTTAGGCTCCAGAGATAGTTAAATATTATTCCATCTTGCTTCATATAGGTAAAAAATTTAAGAACTGATATTAAGATTTCAGTGAAGCTATCAGTTTCTGGTGGAGTTCTGGTGTGGCGCTGTGGGCTTATGCGTCAGACTGCAAAGTCATTTGAACTTCAAGCTCACTAGCTGTTCCTTGGAAACCCTAAACAGGGTCACTGTGGGTCAGAATTGACTCAACGGCACTTAACAACAACAACAACATCAGTTTCTGGTAGCTGAGTGGGTTATGTGTTGGGTTCCTAACTGCAGGGTCAGCAGTTTAAATCCACTAGCTGCTCTGCCAGGGAAAAGATGAGACTTTCTGCTTGTGTAAAGGTTTACAGCCTTGGAAATCTGTACAGGGTTGCAATGAGTCAGAACCAGCAGTTTCAGAGCCAGCAGTAGCAGCAGTTTCTGAGCTCTCTGGTGTGATGCTGTACGCTAAGTGCTGAACTGGTAACCACAGGGTGGGCAGTTCAAAACCATTAGCTACTTCTCAGAAACCCTATACAGGATCACTGTGAGTTGGAACTGACTTGATAGGCACAGAACAACAACAATAACACTCATTTCTGAATGACTGGCATGCTTACTTCTGTGTCAGATCATAAACTCAAAAAGAAAGCTTTCAGGAAAAAGCAGATTTTGAGAAAGAGGAAAAAAAAAAGTATCAATTACACATCCTCAGTCAGTCAGTGAAGAAGTTTATAAATGTGTGTGTGTGTGTAAGATTTTTTCTGTGCATCTGAAAGGTTGGATAAGGGGCTGCTGGATGACCCTCTTTGGATATGCTGCCAGCTTACAAGTAGGAAAAAGAGTTGGACGCTTGGCTGGAAGATTGTGTATAAATACAGTTTGTGGGTCTAATTTTAGAGACCTTCATCATGCACAATGGTCTCAGTATTCTTATGCTGCATCCTTCCTTCTCACTCTGTAGAAACCAGTCCACTTAACAGTCTTTTAGGGGCTAACTTTTGTTCTTACCACGACTGCCAACTTAGCAGTGTAGCACCTTTTGGGACTCTTCTCATTTATTCTTTTCTTAAAGACTTTGAGTTTGCCTCTGAAAGCAGATAAGGTAGGGAAGGTTTCTAAAACCAGTTGTCATCGGATTGACTCATGGCATCTGTGAGTTAGAGCAGAATTGTGCTCCATAAATTTTTAACGACTAGTTTTTCAGAAGTAGATCCCTAGGCCTTTATTGTGAGGTACCTCTGGTGAGCCTGGAACCTCCACCCTTTCACTCAGCAGCTGAGTGAGTTACATGATGCAAGCACTCCAGCTTTCCTTAGAAGATATGTCTATTTTCCTACACTTTTTTCCCCTTTTAATGTTGGCATTGAAAGCCCTTGATTACAACAATCTGCAGTGATTTCATTTATTTTATTTGGGACGCATGAAAGGAAAGATTCTGGGATGCTTCCTAAATTCAGGTGTTTTGCTTTTCTGCAAGATCTCTTCTGAGTTGTTCATCCAGGTGTTTGTGCCTATACTGGGACAGTTTCAGCGTTGCAGTTTTAAGATTCCTGGGGTGCTTCCTAGAAAAGGTGAAAAAGCCCTAGACAGTAAAGTCACAACAATTTTAGTAGTTTTAAGGGACTCATTTGCAAAAGCATCAAAAAACTTTCATTTCCTTTAATTCCTTACTTGCTGTCACACTGTGACTCTTCTAAACTGTCAAAAATTTTTCCTGAGAAACAACTTTCAAGCCTTTCTGTGTATTTTCTTGTTGGTGTTAGGTGCCTTCAAGTCGATTTTGACTCATAGTGACCCTGTATAGTGTCTGAGACTTTAAGGCTTTAAATCTTTGCTGGGAGCAGAAATCCTCATCTTTATCCTGTTGACCTTGTGGTTTGCAGTTTAGTGTTTACGGTATGGAACCATAATGTTCCTGAGTATTTTCTTATGGGGGGACAAATTAATCTGGATGTTAAATGCTCCTGCAACATCGCTTCCCTATTTTAGGCCAATGTCTTGATTCTTTCATTTCTCTATAGGTGTTTTAAAAAACACCCCCCACCCATGGACAAGGACATAGCCACAGAGGGTTAGAGCTGAGAGTGAAGTATCCAGCAGATATGAAGTGAGGGGAGATGCACAAGAATACCCAGACTTGCAGATAGTACCCATCTGACCTAGCCTCCATGGCTTGATAATCAGAACTCGACTGTTGTTGTTGTTGTCAAGCGCCATCGAGTCGATTCCGACCCATAGCAACCCTATATAGGGTTTCCAAGGAGCAGCTGGTGAGCTTGAACTGCCTACCTTGCAGTTTAAATGGCTTTGCAGTCTGGCACATTAACCCACAGCGCCATACCAGGACTCCTGACTAGAGGAAGATAAAAAACAAACAAACAGTTTTTGATAAAGGAAACATGGGTAAATTGCTGCAATTAGATGAATTTGACCTATACTCATGGAGGTAGTAGTTGAAAATACCAACAGAGAGGGAAGGAGTCTTCACATCAAGTATCAAAGTTATCCCTCTGTGTACAGGGTAGATAGGGATGGGCAACTTAGGCATTGGGTACTTAAAATAAGGGGATGATAAAGGCATGAAGTGACTGGCTTACAAGGTTTCAAGAGGGAGTTTAGTTTATGAGTGTGTGGGGAAGATAGAGTACCCACTGAATTGTTTACATCTTGTCTAGGTGGGTCTGGTAAAAAGAGATGGAGATAAGATTCTTATGATTCAATAGTGAGTAATTGTTATCATGACTAATTGTGACTGTCACAGTTGTAAAGGTAGAAGTTTTGTAACAAAAATGGGGGAATAGTTGATCTTACATTCCAGAAACAAAGGACCCTAGGACCTTCAAGGGAGAAGAGAACCAGCAGAATGCAGGACCTTATTCAGAGATGCAGCAACAACGCCAGAGATGGGGGCAGAGATGGCGACTTGGAGAGAGGGAGCATCTGAGGACTCTAGACTCATGGAAAGAGAGGGACTGAGAGCTGGTGGCCAGGAGGCAGACTTGCCGAATGTGCCCTTTGGTGGTGTAAATTATTATATATGCCTGAGTGTTTTAAAAAAACCAAAAAGAGCTAAAATGAACTGTTAACTGATGGTACATGGAAGGGATTATAATCATTGTAATGAAACAGTATATGATTTGTTGAATGTAAAACTGATGATCTGTCCTGTAAACTTTCACTCAATTCACAACAAAAACTTCAAAACAAAACAAAACACCGCCCCCCCCCCAAAAAAAAAACCAAACCAGTTGCCTTCTAGTTGATTCTGACTCACAATAACCCCTTATCATAGTAAAATTTTGCTCCATAGAATTATCAGTGGCTGTGGCTGTGATCTTTTAGAAGTTCTGGGTGATGCAGTTTGTGTTCCACTCCTTGTGCAGCGCTGCCTGCAGCACTGGACTGGTAACCACAGGTTGGTGGTTCAAACCTTCCAGCCTTTCCTTGGAAAGGATTGTTATGAGTCAAAACTGACTTGGCGGTACTTAACAGCTAACCTAAAGCTTGGTGGTTCCATGGAAGAAAGGCCTGGCAGTCTGCTTCCATCAAGGTTACAGTCAAGAAAACATATTAACACATGGGGTCGCCATGAGTTGGAATATATCTGGTTTTTATTTTTACAGGGAAATGGGTGATTTTTAGGAAGTAGGTTATTAAATCTTTCTTCTAAGGTATCTCTAAGTATATGTGAATCTCCAATTTTTTTTGTTAATTGTTGAGCTCTTAATTGTGTCACTCAGAGATTCTCTATACAGGTATTGTGAGTATGTTTTATAACCTTTTTTTTGCAAGTAACTAAAAACTGTAGTTTTGCACCTATTAAAATTATTCTGAGGTCCCAAAAGAACTCAGCTTAAGTCCTTACCCTATAGAAGTAGAAGTATATTATGTGGTTACCAGCAAAGTTTAAAAGAACTCGGTTTATTTCTAACTGATATTTGCTGATTGTGAGTCTGTGTTGGGAAGAGGAAGAGAAAGCTTTCAAGACTAGTCACATTACCTTGATCTTTTTTTTTTTTTAATGTTTTATTGTGAGTTGTGTGATAGTTTACATGGGAGAACATTAGTTTTACATTCATTCTATCATATATCGTTTCATTGCCATGGTTACAATCCCCTCCACGCATCATCAACCAACCAAAGGGTATACCCTGCAAGCCTGCCCCCACACCCCTCCCCCAGGTCTTTAGCACACAGTCCCTCTCCCTCTCTGGATCTAAAGTCCCCAGCTGCTCTATTGCTCCACGTCATCATCTCTGCTTCCATCTCAGGCATCACTGCTTCTCTGGGTAGGGCCCCTTACTCTGCTCTTCTCCATTAATGGTCCTAGGGACCTCCGCTCCTAGACCGGAAAGTTTATCACTCTCTTCCTTCCTATATATCGTCTACCTTTACATTTCCAACCTTCACAATCAGGCCTGATAACAGTTATTCACTATGGTATCACAAGAGACCCATCTGCATTTCATTTCATCAGCCCTGCCTAGACAGATTGGATACTATTCATTGGAGATTGTGCCTTCCTCCTGGCCCTATGGCTCTAAGTTCCTCTTGAAAGCTTGTAAGCCAGTCTCTTCTTGCCTTTGTAGCCCTCCTCCCCATTTTGAGTAGACAATATCCAAGTTGCCCATCCCTGTCTACTCTGTGTGTGGAGGGGGTGGGAATGATTCTTGCTGTAAGGATTGGTTCCCTCTTTTGAGCTACTGCATCCATAGGTGTAGGTCAAGTTCATCAAACTGTATCAGATTACTGTTTTTTTTCTTCTTCTCTCTCCTTCTGGTTGAGCTCTGATCATCTAGTCATTGAAGCCAGGTCAGGTGGATATTATCTGCAAGTGTGGGTGTTCTTGTGTATATGCCCTCTCTTTTTATCAGCTGAATGCTTCACTCTCCACTCTAGTACTGTGTGGCTATGTCACTGACCTGACCAAGAGTCCCCAGGTCTTGCCACACTGCTGACCAACCATGTCATGACCTGGGTTCACAGATATCTAATGAACATTGTAGGGCTTAGCTCGCTGCTTCTTTGCTGTTTTTCCTTCACTACCCCTTATCGATGATGAGTGTGGTCACCAATCAGAGC
>NW_006408551.1:3926470-3945380 GCF_000296735.1 Chrysochloris asiatica | reverse complement strand
TTTAAGATAGTCTATTTTATCCAGTAATCTACCTGACCATCCCACCACCTTGATCTCTGTTCTTCTGTGTTTGATTGGATTCTTGTTGATTCTTTCTATAGTTTTTTTCTTTCTGGTGTGTGTGTGTGTCTCATTTATTTCTGCTCTAATCTTTATTCTTTCCTTTTGATGGTTGTAGTTTCCCTCTGTTGGTCTGTTTCTGATTGTTGTAGATGCTGTGTTAATTTTGGCTCCTTTTTCTCTTTGGATGTATGCATTTTTTGCAATAAATTGTCCTCTCAGCACCGTTTTTGCCGTGTCCCAAAGATTTTGGTATGTTGTGTTTTTGTTCTCATTTGTTTCTAGGAACTTTGTGAATTCATATTTTATTTCTTCTACTTCCCAGTTGCTTTTCAGCAGGGTATTATTCAGTTTCCATGTATTTGACTTTATTTCCTTGGTCTTCCTATTGTTCATTTCTAATTTGATAGCATTGTGGTCTGAGAAGATGCTTTGTAGTATTCTGGTACTTGTAAATTTATGGAGGCTTGCTTTGTGACCTAACACATGTGCACTGGAAAAGACTGTATTAAGCTGTTGTTGGGTTGAATGCTCTCTACACATCTATGAAGTCCATTTGGCTGATTGTGTTGTTTAGTTCCTCTGTGTCTTTGGCAAGTTTCTTTATGGTTGTTCTAGCCATTTTTGAAAGCAGTGTATTAAAATCGCCCACTTTTACTGTAGATTAGTCTATTTCTTTCTTCAAATCTACTAGGGTTTGCTTTATATATTTGGAGCTCTGTCATTGGGAGCATAGATATTTATTATGGCTATGTCATCTTGTTCAATTGTCCCTTTAATCATGAGATAATGTCCATCTTTATCTATTACTGGTTTTTGCTCTAATGTTTATTTTATCAGAGGTTAGTACTTGCACTCCTGTTAATTTTTTGTTGCAATTAGCTTGATATATTTTTTTCCATTCTTTGACTTTTAATCTGTTTTTGTCTCTGTGTGTAAGATGTGTCTCTTGCAGACAGCATATTGAAGGATCTTGTGTTGTTATCTATTCTGCAATGTTCCATCGTTAACTGGTGCATTTAATCCGTTTACATTCAGTGTAATTATCGATAGGTGTGGATTAATTGCTGCTATTATGTTTTTTTTTTTTTTTTGTGATGCTGCTCCTTTCTATGTTCTGTGTGTTTTCCTGTGCTGGGTTCATGGTTTTTGTGTCCTTTCTTGTAATTTTCCTCATAGTTTTAATGTTTCCATGTTCTTCTTGAATTTTTATTTTCTTGGTATGTTGTGAAGTGTTAATTTTCTATGAGGTTACCTTATAGTCCATTAACTTTTCCCTTCATTTAGTTCATTCTATTTTATCCTGTAATCTACCTGATCTCACCACCTGGATCTCTGTTCCTATGTGTTTACCTTCTTTCACATTGTAATTGTTTTGATCATAGACTGACTTCTCAGATCCTCTGAGTTTGTTCTTACAGTTTTGTTATGTCTCAACTCTTCCATTTATTGATTGAGTTCTGGGAAGTGGTGCCATGTATGTCAGTCTCTGGTTGTTTGTTTTTGTTGGTTCTCAGTCCACAGAACTCCTTTTAGAATGTTTTTCATCGCAGGGTTGACTTTGCCAAAATCCTTTAGCTTCTGTTTATCCTGGAATGTTTTGATTACATCATCATATTTGATTGATAGCTTTGATGGATAAAGGATTCTGGGTTGGCAGTTTTTGTCTTTCAGGGTTTTATATGTCTCCCTATTGCTTTCTTGCTGCATGGTTTCTGCTTAGAGATCCAAGTTTAATCTGACTTGCTTGCCTTTGTATGTAACAGTCCTCTTTTCCCTAGCTGCATTCAGGACTGTCTCCTATCTTTGATTTTGGAGAGCTTGATTATGATATGTTTTGCTGAATATCTTTTGGGGTCTATCCTTCCTGGTGTTCATTGAGCTTCTTGAATACTAATCTTTTCACTTTTCAGTGTTTTAGAGAAATTTTCTTTCAGGAGCTCTAGCTTTTCAACTGTCTCATCTGTGGACTTGTGTGCTTCTTCCTGTTCTGGAATGCCAATAATTCTGTTTATTACTCTTAATGTTGTCCAACTTGAGTCTTAGACATTCTTCAGAATTTTTATCGTTTTTTTCTGTGTGCTCTTCTATCTTAGCAGAATTGAGAGATTTGTCTTCCAGCTCACTAGTTTTGGCTTCCATCTCTTCAATTCTACTCCTTTGCCCTTTCAGTGTATTGTCTATTCCTAATATTCTATTATTGATCATTTGGACATCTTTCTGTAGGTTTTGAATTGTTTCCAATGTTGTATCTATGTTATTTGATTGTTATTGTAGCTCTTTCCTGATTTCTTCCTTATTTCTCTCAACTCTATTGTAAAGTGTTTTGAAACATTTTATAATCATTTTTCTGAATTCCTTCTCAGGCATTTCCAAGGCCTGACCTCCTTCCAGAATGGAATCTAGGTACATCTATAGGTTATTCGTCTCTGACATTTTAACTTGTTTCTGGATATGTGCTGATGTGGTCATCTGTTTTTGCTTCTTGGACATGTTCAGTGGTTGTACTGCTCCTCAGTAATCCTTGGTTGCTATGAGTTGGAATTGACTCGACAACACTAAACAATAAGAGAGAAATTTTGTTGTCAGCAGTCTGACTGAATCAGCAGTCTGAATCATTGTAGGGAACAGTGATTCACTTTACGGGGCAGTGAGTTTATGTTAATGAGGGTGAGAATGGTTGTACAACTCGAAGAATTTAAACACTATCACTAAATTGACATTTAGAAGCCGTCCTAGTAGTTCTTCATAGTGGAAGCTATGAGTTTGGAGGTCATCAGCTAAGGAAAGTGTTCAGATATGGGCCCTAAGACTGAAGAGTTAAAGGTGTGACTGGTGGTAAAGGAGCCCTGGAAGAAATCAAAGAAGTCCAGAAAGATAGATGGAAAACTAGTAAAATGTGTATAAAAGGAACCAAGAGGAAGAGCGCTTCAGGGAGTAAATAGGCAACACAGTGTCATTTGTAGTAAATATTAGGTCAAGGATATAAAGCTTATTGGATTTGGCACTTGAGTCCTTGGTGACTTCCTTAGCAATAGGGTCACGGGAATGATGAGAGCAGAGGCCAAATTGCACTGAGCTGAGTAATAAGTGCAACTTAGTATGAAAAGGCAAATAAGTCCTATATTTTAAAGTGAGTTCAAAGACAGAGAGAGAGGACAGTAGTGTTAAGAGGGAATGTGAGGTTCAAGGTAGATTTTTTAAGATGTGAGACTGCTATGGTCAGAGGCATAAGCAAGATAATAGAGTGGTGATATTGGAGGGGAAACAGGATCACTGGTGGTGTAGTGGTTACAACACTTGGTTATTAACATATAGATTGGTGCTTTGAACCCACCAACTACTTCTTGGGAGAAGGATGGTGGCAGTCTGCTTAAGTAAACATTTACAGCCTTGGTCTCTTTTGCCATGAGACAAATGTGGATGGTGCCTGACTACCATTATTGAACATTTTGATCAAAGATTACATGGAAGAATTATGATCAAAAAGGAAAAATGCAGGGCAGAATTTCAAATTCTTGTAGACTGTAGACTCTTCGGAACCATGGGAGGTGTTGTTAAGTGCCATTGAGTTGGTTCCAACTCTTAGTGACCCTGTAGATAGTTTCCGAGCAGTGGCTGGTGAGCTTGAACTGCTGACCTTGAGGTTCAAACCAATCTTGCAGTACAATGCATTAACCCACAGTGCCATACCAGGGCTCTCTGAAACAGTTGCCCTGAGATACTCTTTAATCCTTAAACAAAAAAAAAATCTCACGAAGTCATTTTAAAACTGAATAATAGTTTAGCTTAAATAGTAAAAAAGGTCTGCCTTGAGCATTATGTTATTTTAAGAATTATTTATGGGATCAAATTGACAACAACTCAGAAGATTAGATAGGAACTTTAGGGGGCAGTGAGTTTATGTTAATGAGGGTGGGGATGATTGTGCAACTCGAGGAATATAATCATTGTCACTAAATTGACATTTAGAAATGGTTTGATTGGTGTATGTTTTGCTTTATTTTCAAAAACATTAAAATAAATAAAATTTAGGAAATAAAGAAAAGAACTATGGAATAGAAAGGTTTACAATCTTGAAAACCCTAGTGTGTCCTATTGTTGTTAAGTGTGAGTCAGTTCCAACTCATAGCGACCCTGTGTGGGGTTAATGAGCGGTTGGTGGGTTTCAACTGCTGACTTTGTGGTTCAAGCCAATGTTGAGGTCTAGTGCTTTATTCTAAGTTGCCACACCAGGGCTTTGTCCTATAGGGTTGCTATAAGTTGGGAACTGGGACTGTTATGTTAGAATACAGGCTTTGAGAAGAGAGACACATTTGAATTACTGTTGAGGAATTGGAGGGATAGCTACCTAGAAATCTTGTATGGTCAAGCAGACAAAGATGAAGCAGTGGTGGAAGGGATAAAGGGTATCCAGGCAGGTAGAATATCATGGGCAAAGAACTATGGTTATTATCAAATATGGTAGGTGTGAAAAGTAATATGATGGCTGGAGAGAGAGGTCTGATTTCTATGGTGGGTTATATTAGGAATTTCTAATATTTTTAGGTAAAGTGAAGACAAGTTTTTAATCAGAAGAATAGAATGATTATTTTTTATTTTACAAAGGTGACTCTGGTGGTAATTTGGAGAAATGCTTAGAGGATGTTTGAAGTAGAAAGAGAAGCTTTTTTAATAGTACAGGTATGAGATATTGAAATCAGGATAGGCTAGATTATGATGAGTAAGAGACCAACTCTGTGTCTCAGTAGCTTAAAACAACAGATTGCTTCTCACTTGCATTAGATGTCTATCAAGGATAGTCTGAAGATACTGGTGATGCAGTGGTTAAGTACTTAGCTACTAACCAAAAAAGCTTGGTGATTTGAACCCAGTGGCTCCATGGGAGAAAGACCTAGTGATCTGTTTCATAAAAATGGTTATCTATCTTCAAGTTGGTTCCTACTTAGCCACCATATGTATATATAACACTGCCAGTCCTGCACCACTGTTAAGATTATTGCTGTTTGAGCCCATTGTTGTAGTCACTGTGTCAGTCCATCTCATTGAGGATTTTCTTCCTCTTTGCTGACACTGTGTTTTACTAAGCATGATGCCTTTCTTTCGGAATTGCTTTTGAGTTATGGTGTTGGAGGAGAGTATTGAAAAAGTCCTGGATAGAGGGGCAGAAAAGGTGGAACAAAACTCAGCAATATAAAAAAGAGCAGGCTTTTAATTTTAAGGTTATAAAGAGACTGGAATAACCTGAGATTATGACCCTCTGTTACCCTTCAGGTCTGGAATTGAACTCACCCCCATAGCTCAATTTTCAGGCAAGCAGTGGATAGTTATATAGTGGGTACAACAACTCTAGTGAGGTTGAGGCATACCATGGAAAGGTCAACCATTTAAGACCAAAAGGGAGGCATTTACCTTAAGGTCAAATTTCAGAATGGCTGGGAAGGAAGATGGAATGGAAACAAACACAGGCAGAAAGTGGGGAAAATGATGTTACATTGGGATTGCAATCAAGGTGAAATGAAGTGTATGGTTTGTTGAATGTAAAACTGATGATCTGCTCTATAAACTTTTACTCAATTCAAAACAAAAAGTTAAAAAAAGTTTGTGGAAAAATTCCATTATCTTTTCATTCTATTTTTCCATGAACTTTTTGAAGTACTCTTGTATTAAATGAACTTCAAATTAATTGATGTTAATACAACTACAGACATGAAGACTCCTCGTGTGGCACTGTAGGGTTAGCACTGGACAGTGAACCACAAAGTCAGCAGTTCAAACCCACCAGCTGCTCCTTGGGAACCCTGTACAGGGTCGCTATGAGTCAGAACCGACTTGAGGGCATTAACAACAAAAATAGACATGAAGAAGGAGCCATGGTGGCACAGTGGCTAAGCACTCAGCTGCCAACCAAAATGTTGGGCTTTCAGACTTATCAGCTACTCTGAATATAGGAGGATGTGTATAGTTCATATGCAAATACTGTGCCATTTTATGTAAGGAATTTAAACATTCTCAGATTTTGGTGCTATCCTCCGGTAGAAGTGGAGAGAATTGAAAGGGGAGGTTTGAGAGCCAATCCCTGTAGGCACTGAAGGATAACTGTATTTGAAAATTCACAAAATTTTAACCAAGTTAGTCTGTCTTGTAAGCTAGCTGCCAAGACCAAGAAAGATGAGAAAATGACCTAGTTTCCCCATATTTATAAGGTTGTTAAATGAACAAAGAATATGATAATATCCAAATATATAAGGATTTGACAGAGGATATTTGTACATAGGTGTTTATCTTTGTTGCAAACACACCTATGAATTTGGTGGAGCTTACAGAGGGCTCCTGGTATAGTGCTGTAGGATCAGCACTGGACTTAAAACCACAAGGTCGGTAGTTCAAATCCCCCATCTGCTCCTCTGACACCCTATACAGTGTTACTCTGAATCAGAACTGACTCCATGGGAGTTACCAACAACAACAACTGTAACAACAGAGGACAAAATGATGGAAACTTCTTAGACATTACCAAATGCCTAGAGGCAACAAGTTGCTGGGCCTGGGGGCTCAGGACCATAGTCTCAGGGAATACCCTGGACAAATTGGCCTAACACAAAGACAATGACAGTGTTCTACATCCTACTTTGGTGAGTAATGACAGGTAGCTTAAAATTACTCTACTGCAAATAACAACAAATCTCTCACACCCACCAGGAGACAAGTGGTGAGTGCCAAGAAACACCAACATACAGTCAGTCATCAATTAAATGTAGATACAAAGACACTGCAATGTCTTGGGGACTACAAGCAGTTTCAGGTTACATAAAGAAACAGAACAGAGTGGCCCAGACAAGTGATCACATTATTATAGTCATGGTATTGGAACTACTGATAGGAAATTTTAAAAGATTGCTATTTCTACACCATAAATAGATTGAAGGGATGATCAAGAAAGTTGCAGATAAAATCAAGGAAAACACAGGCAGAACTTAAGAAGCATTCAGTAAAACATGATTAAGAATAACCTGCCAAAATAAATGAAAAATTAGAATCATAAAAACTATAAATAGAAAACCAGAAGACTAATGCTGAGACTTCATAAACAGATAGTGCATTGAAGGGGCAGAGAAATAGAATTGAATTAATAGACGGCCGAATTGGTGAGCTTGAAGACAGATCTCTTAATATTTTTTCATCTGCTAGAGGAGAATAGTCAGGAAAAAGAAAAAAGAAGTCCTAAGAAGGAGCTCTGGTAGCGCAGTGGTTATGAATTGGGCTGCAAGCCGCAAGGTCAGCAGTTCGAAACTACCAGCTGTTCCATGGGAGAAAGATGAGACGTTCTGCTCCCGTAAAGATTTACAGCCTCAGAAACCCAGTACAGGGTCGCTATGAGTCGGAACTGACTCCACGGCACACAACAACAACAACAACAAGAAAGTTTAAGAATTATGTGGGACACTGTCAAGAGGTGTAATTTAAGTATGATTGAAATTCCAGAATTGGAAGAGACCAAAAAAAAAAAAAAAAAAAACCCAGCATGAAAGACAAGAAGATATGCATTCAAACGGAATGAACTCCAAACAGGATAAATTCCAAAAAAAAAAAATCACCAAGACATATATAATCAAACTTTCTAAAAACAAAGACAAGGAAAAAAATCCTGACAAGCTTGGGAAAAGTAAAAAGTTACCTACAAAGGAGAAGTATTAAGACCAAGCTCTGATTTCTCAGGAGAAACTATGCAGGCAAGAAGGCAATGGGGTGATATATATAAAACTTAGAAAGAAAAAAATTGCCAAGTAGGAATCATATATTTAGCAAAATTTGCTTTCATATATGATGGCAAAATTAGAATATTTCCAGATTAATAGATATTAAGTGAATTTGTAAAAACTAGACCAACCTTATTGTAAATACTAAAGGGAGTTCTTTGAATAGAGAAACACAGCAGATAACAACCTGAGACTTAACATACATGACAATATTACCAGAATTTAATCCAATGATGTTGTTAGGTGCCCTCGAGTTGCTTCCAGCATTCATAGTGATTATGCACAATAAAATGGAACATTGCCTGGCCCTGCATCATCCTCAGAATCCTTGTTACTCTTGAGCCCATTGCTGCTGCCACTGTGCCAGTTCATCTCGTTGGATGTCTTCCTCTTTTTCACTGACTTTTTACTTTACCAAGAATGATGCCCTTCTCCATGGATTGGTTCCTCCTGATAATATGTCTAAAATATGAGAGACAAAGTCTCGCCATCCTGACTTTTAAGGAGCACTCTCTCTGGTTGTACTTCTTCCAACACAGATTTGTTTGTTCTTCTGGCAGTCTGTGATACTTTCAATATTCTTCTCCAACACCATAACTGAAATGCACCAGTTCTTCTGTGATCCTTCCTTATTCACTGCCCAACTTTTACATGTATATGAAGCTCCATGACTTTGGTCAGGCACACCTTAGTCCTCAAACTTGTATCTTTGCTCTTGAACACTTTAAAGAGGTCTGATACTGTTCAGGCGCTATTTATGTCGGGGACAGTCCCTGTTTGGGCGCCATTTATGTCGGGGACTGTCCTCGACATAGTTGTGTTGTTCACGAGTGTTTGGTTCACGAGGAGGGGAGATCCAACGGCGATAGGGATAGCAAAAGAATACACAGAAAGACAGAAGGAGGGGGACAAAGAGGCACCCTGAAACCAGGGTGGATGCATTACTGGTGGGCAGACTTGGGACTAAGGCATCGTGGCCTCTGCAGACAGCAACTCACTGCCCTGCAATCTTTACTGCATGCCCTCCAAGCCGTAATGCACACCTGGGCCGGCCTGCATCTCGGTTTTATTTAGGGGAGGAGCTTCACACCAAGCTGGGAGGGACTAAGACAAGGTATAGCTGGCATATGTAATTCTCCCGACATTCAGGCAACTTTACATCGTAAGTCGCTGGTTCGAATCCCAGGCCAACAACTTGGTGTCTCAGATTCAATTAACATATCTATAGCCCCTGAGCTCAGTTGGGGTAAGGTGAGAGGGAAGGACAAAAGGCTTGGGCGGAGTCCCGCTGTTTTGGCTTCTTGAGCCAGGTTTTCAGGAATTTGGCTGAATAACTTGCACCTGGGACAGATTCAGGGAGGATGGCTTTTTTGTCTGTAGAACAAAGAACTGGGAAGTAGCTAAACTATTTTCTGTTAATCCTTTGGAGAAAGCCTTTACCCTTGAAACCTTTACAGGCAGATTTGCCTTATGCAATACTTGTTTTATTACTTATGCAATACTTGTTTTTTTTCTTGAATGCTGCTTCCATGAGCATAGTGGATCCAAGCAAAATTAACTCTTTGACAACTTCAATCTTTTCTTCATTTATCATGATGTTATTTATTGGTATAATTGTGAGGATTTTTGTTTTCTTTACATTGAGGTACAATTCTTACTGAAGACTGGAGTCTTTGATTTAATCTTCTTCACTTCTCTTCCAGCAAGCAAAATTGTAGCATCTGCATATCATAGGTTGTTAATGAGACTTGCTCGAGTTCTGACACCACGTTCTTCTTCATATAATCCAGCTTTTTGGATTATTTGTTCAGCATACAGATGGAATAAGTATGGTGAAATAATGAAACCCTGGTGCATACATTTCCTGATTCTAAACCATGAACACAATCAGATGTTCTGGAATATCAATTTTTCCCAATGTTATCCATAGGTTGTCTTGATCCACACAATCAAAGTCTTTGAATAGCCAGTAAAGCTGATATCTCTCGTTCTGTGTCCTCCTCTGAATCTGGATTGAATTTCTGGTACTTCCTTGTTGATGTACTGTTGCATTTGTTTTTAAGATTATTTTCAGCAAAATTTTGTTTGCATGTGACAGTAATGATATTTTCTGATGATTTCCAGATTCTTTGGAATGGGCACAAATATGGATCTCTTCCAATCAGTTGGCCAGGTAGTTGTTTTACAAATTTGGCGTAGATGCGTGAGTGCTTCCATGACAACTTCAGTCTTGTCTCCATTGATAAGAATGTGGTTACCCATGTACAAATATCCTGTTTCAAGCTCTTACATATTTATGAGATATATAAATATATATCCCACTCTTCTTCCCTTACCCATTCATCGTATGTCTCTATTCTGCACACAGAACACTTGCTTTGAGGTTGTGTATCTATAATTATTTACCTCTACCTCCTTTAAACCTTGTGTGTCTTCATCATTTTTTTGTCAAACCTGCATTTTGTATATTGCCCTCTTATTTCTTGTATATTGCCCTCCCCATCATCTAAATTAATATGTGTGGTTGCTCTGAGTGGGAACCGACTTGGTGGCACAAAACCACCACCACAACCTTTCAACCAGCAAATTATTGTCCTTTCCTTCCCACCCTTAGTAACCATCAAAGAATGTTTCTTTTGGTATGAAAACCTTTTCTTGAACAGAATGAATAATATTCTACCATCTTTGTTAAACTGAACTAACACACATGCGTAACCTGACCCGTGTTCTGTGCTGAAGATCAGAGTATCCCTAACTCAACACTTTGTTTTACAACTCTGTTACATGAATATCACATTGCTGAAGTCTGTCTTTTCCTACATACCCTCAAACCACACCCTGATGTGTCTGATTTTTAAGTGGGCACAATGGGAGCCAGGCCACACCAAGAGGTCACTTTCTACCCTGAGCCAGAGAATTAAGAGCAACATAATTCAAAGCAGGTAACAGTACTTAATGCAGTAATGGTTTCCTTGCTGTTACAGAGGGAACTGTGTCCCGAGAAGGTATCTGTCAACTTGTCTAGGCCATGATTCTCAGTATTATATGATTAACCTCCATTTTGCAATCTGAGATAATTACAGGTGGAGTGCTGGTGTGGCGCTTTGGGTTAATGCGCCAGACTGCAAAGCTGTTTGAACTGCAAGGTTGGCGGTTCAAGCTCACCAGCTGCTCCTCGGAAACCCTGTCAAGGGTCGCTGTGGGTCAGAACCAACTCAGTGGCACTTAACAACAACAAATCCTAACCTCTGTGATGTTAATGGGAGTCCTGGTGTGGTGCTATGGGTTAATGTGCTGGACTGCAAAGTTGGTTTGGACTGCAAAGTCGGGTGGTTCAAGCTCAGCACTGCTCCAAGGAAACCCTATACAGAGTCGCTATGAGTTGGAACTAACTTGATGGCACTTAACAGCAGCAACAACATTGTCCCTATGTCCCCTCTCTTTTTATAAAATTTTTATAAAAACCTAGAGAAGAGTTGAAAGAATGATGCTGTAAACACCAGTATGATTTTTACCTATATTTCTATTTGCCAATCAACAACATTTTGTTTATTTACTTTTACATGCATACTTGTTTACTAGTGCGTTCTTTCCCCTTCCGTCTGTCCTCTCTTTCTCTTCCTTGCTTACTACTCTGTTCCTTCACAAAAACACAGACATAAAATGATTAGGAAAAAAGTTGCTCTCACCAGGCCACTTTTTCCCTAAATTTTTAAGCATTTATTATCTAAGAACAAGGATGTTTCCTTGTATTATCACAAGACCATTATTAAACTTGAGATAACACATTAAAAATACTTTATAGTGATATAATATGTAATCCATACTCATAGTTCCTTAGTTACCTCAATGTGCTTTATAGCTTTCCCCCTCAGTCCTGGATCCATTCCAGGATCATGTGTTGTACTTAATTGTCATGTGTTTTTAGTCTCTTTGAATGCAGAACACTTCTGTTCCCTTTTTGTTTTTTACTTCATTAGTAATTTTGAAGCGTTCAGGCCAGTTATTTTGAGAAAGTTCTACAATTTGGATTTGTAATAATAAGATACAGGTTAAATAAATTTGGTAAGAATACCTCATAGATCATAGATGTACTTCTTAGTGCACATAATGTCACTTAATGATATTATACTTTGATCACTTGGTTGATGTCTGTTAGATTTCTTATTGATAATGGTACCTTTTCCTGTTTTAATTAAGAAAAAAACCTCTGGCATGATACTTTTAGCATCATGTGATTTACCGGTTCTGCAACAACCTTTCATCTAATTGTTTTAGCATCCACTGATAATCATTGTCTCAATTAGTTATTATTACTTTGGTGGCTACAGAATGTTGATTTTTGGATTCTCTTGTTTCTACATTTACTAGATAAGAGAGCTTTTTACCCCTTCTCTTTTTTGGTTTTGAGGATCACTATAGATTCAGTATTTTTAAAACCTCAACATGTTATAATCCATTACTGTCGTTATTTTTAATATTAAAGTTGACCTAAACTTGTTCAGTGAGAGCCACTTCAATCTGGCTCATAACTTTTGATATGTCCCTACCAGTTTTTGAGCATTTCCATACAGTCTGTCACAAAAAAGATGTTCCAGGTTCACCATGTACATGTCCTGGACTTGGAGTCAGTCTTGGTTCCTTTAGTGGAGAATGATTCCTTTAAAGAGCAATTGCTTCTCATTAGTTAATTTACCATTTTTACAGTTCCAGTAAAAAACAAAACAAAACTAGATTCCAGGTCCAAGTTTCTTCTGTATCTACCCAGATTTGTTTGAGTAGTGAAGTGTCTAAATTGACCTCACAGAATGAAATAATTTATATGCAGATATGGTGACTTGTCATAAGAGATAGGACATTGTGCAGAAGATCAGCATTGTACTATGGTTTTTTTTTTCTGTAATTTGCTAGTGAAAAGTGAAAGTAAAAAAGTTTTCATATTCTTTGTACTCTTCCCTCAGGCCAGACTTCTTGTTTCTGTGGTATACCCAGAGATATTTTTGTGGATTCAGTTCTAGACCACCACAATAAAATGAATACTGCAATAAAATGAGTCAGTTTTTTTTGGCTTCCCAGTATAAAAGTTGTGTTTACCCTGTACTGTACACTATTATGTGCAATAGTATTATTATGAAAAAGTTTGAAATACTGCAAGAATTACCAAAGTGTAGCAGAGACACATGAAGTGACTACATACTGGTTGAAAAATGGCACCAATAAACTTGCTGATGCAGGGTTGCCACAGACATTCAGTTTGTAAACAAAAAACCCACAGTATCAACAAAATATAATAAAATGATGTATGCCTGTAGACATTTTTTTTAAAAAAGCTTTTTATTGAGGAGCCCTGGTAGCATAGGGTATTACTATGGGCTGCTAACTGCAAAGTCAGCAGTTTGAATTTATCTGCTGCTTCCCAGGAGAAATATAAGGCTTTTTGCCCAAAAATCCCTATACAGGATTGCTATGAGTTAGAAGTTAGTTACTCAAGGGCACACAAACATCATCACCACCATTGTGAATTGAGTGAAGGTTTACAGAGTAGATCAGCAGTTTTACATTCAACAAATCTTATACTTTGCTTCATTACAAGAATTGCAATCCCTCCATGTACCATCACTTAATAGTGGTGGTGGTGGTTATGTGCCGTGGAGTCAGTTCCAACTGATAGTGACCCTGTACAGGTTTCCAAGGCTGTAAATCTTTATGGGAGCAGAAGGCCCCATTTACCTCTATTCACGTTAACGCTTGCATTCTTCCGTGTCTTCTGCTCCCTTTATCTTTCCTCTGCCAACCACCCTCTTGTATGTTGCCTTCCCTGTCACCCATGTTAACATGTGTTTATTCTCTAGCCTGTGAATAATCCTCCCTAACATCCCCTAATCATCAAAGAATGTTTCTTTTACCAAGAAAAACCTCTCTTAACTTTTACAACAGTGGTCTCATATAATATTTGTCCTTTTGTGATCGACTAATTTCACTCAGTGTAAATGTCTTCTAGGTTCGTTCGTAACGTATTATGAGCTGTTCTGCAGATTCACTGTTATTCTTCAATGTTTGTGTAGTATTTCATTGTGTGTGTCTGTCAAATTTTATCTGTTCTTCTGTTGATGGGTATTTAGCTGTCTCCGTCTTTTTGTTGTATCTCTTGTAGACAAAATATTGAAGGATCTTGTTTTCTTATCCATTCTTTTCTGTCTGTCTCTTGACTGGTGCATTTAATCCATTTACTGGTACATTTAATCCAATTCAGTGTAATTATTGATAGGTTTGAATTGATTGCTGCCATTTTGCTCTGTGTTTTTTTGTGGTACTGCTGGTTTCTTTTTTCCACATAATTTTCTTCACTGAGTTCATATTGTTTGTAGGTTTTCTTTTTCTTTTCATTTCTGTTAATGTTTACTAAATCTTTATGATTCTCTTTTTTAATTTTGATGTGAAAGGTGTGTTAATTTTCTTTGAGATTACTCTATAATTAATTTTTCCTTATTTAAAATAGTCTGTTTTATTTTGAAATCTATTTGACGTCATAGGCATTTGGAAGGTCTGTATCTGCACTATTTTCTCCATTTGCTTTGTTGTTAACTTTATTATAAATTGATATCTCTGAATCCCTATTTTTAGTATTGTAGGTTTGTTTTACTTTAAATGCTTCTATATCTGGGTTGAGTTCTGGATGATGTTATTATGGTAATATTTCAGGTTGTTTTCTGCTGTGGTTGGTTCTCAGTCTGAAGAACATTCTTTAATATTTTGTTGTAAAGCTGGTCTATTTTATTTGGAAATGTCCTCATTCTTGAGGGACAACTTTGCTGGGTGTATAATTCTTGGTTGACAGTATTTTCCGTTTAGAGTTTTGTATATGCCATCCCATTTCCTTATTTCTAGCGTGGTTTCTGCTGAGAAATCAGAGCTTAGTCTTCCTGGTTCTCCTTTGTAGGTAACTTTTTGTTTCTCCCAATCTGCTCTCAGGAATTTTTCCTTGTGCTTGGTTTTGGAAAATTCGATTATGGTATGTGTTGATTTTCTTCTGGGATCTATCCTGTTTGGAGTTCATTCCATTCTTGTATGCTTATCTTTTGTCTTTCTTGATGTTAGGGAAGTTTTCTTCCAGCAAGTCTTTGACAATTTTCTCTATGCTTTTTGTTGTTTCTTCCTGTTCTGGAATTCCAGTCACTCATAAGTTATCTGTCTTCAGAGTGCCCTATGTAACTCTTAGGCTTTCTTTGGATCTTTTTCATTATTTTTTTTTGGTTGTTCTTCTAGCATACTAGCATTGAGAGATTTTTCTTTAAACCCACACATTCAGGCTTCCATTGCTTTGAATCTACTCCATTGCCCTTTCAGTGTATTGTCCATTTCTGAAATCTTAGTATTTGTAACCTGGATTTTAATTTCAGGTTTCGTATTGTTTCAAAATTGCATTTATTTTGTCTGTTCTTGTAGTATTTTCCTGGATTGTTCTGAGTTTTTTTTCTGTGTTCTCCCTGCTTTTCTCTTTCTTTCTGTCAGTCTGTTGAAGGCACCTAAATATTCTTTTGAATTCCTTTTTAGTTAACGTCCATTACCTTTTCTTCCTCAGAAACATTTTCTGACTCTGCATCTTTGTCATTTGTGCCATTCTCTCTTTTTAATTCATTTGAGCTAAAATTGTTGTCTCAGGGCCATTGTGGTGGTGTCATATTTGTATTTATGGGTGATTTTATGTTGATGTGTTCTTAGGCTATCACCAACTGTCTCTTGTGGGTGTAGTTAGGGAATGGAAGAGTGGGAACCATTCACCGTTTAAGGTGAGTTTGACTGGTGTTGGCTGCTGTCTATTATTTTTCATATGGTATGGTGGTGGTGTTATTGGCTCTTTCCCAGTGACTGGGCTGAGTGGGCATTGTTGCTATGTCATTTCTTGTTGCCTATGTGACTCTGTTCTTCCAGGCCATTTTCTGTCACTGAAGCTGCTTACAGTCAGTCTCCATCTCTCACCATCCCCACTCAGCTTCTTCTCCTAGAAAGCATTCAGTATCTTTAACCTTTGTTTTGATGTTAAGGGTTCCAGGATTCTCATCTGTGTCCATTTCATCTGGTCTCTCATCTTTGTTATATAAAGCCCATGTAGTGCATGCATCTGCCTAGTCTGCCATCTTGCTGGAAGTCCCATGCCTGTAGTCACTTAAAAATTGTTTTCCACTTGTATCTTCTGCTTTCTAAATTAAAATACCCCTTAAATTGGCATGCAAAATGCTACCTTTGGACATTTAAATGAATATATATATTTTATTTTATATGTGTACATCAAATATTTTTGCTTTGTTCATTTGTGAAAAATGGGAAAAGAGGGAAGCCACAGGGTAGAAGCAGGATAACTGGCGTTGCAGGGAGCTGAGTGTAATCATTAAGATGAAACAAAATGTACAATTGGTTGAAAGTAAAGCTGAAGATCTTGACTGTTTACCTTAACTCAATTCACAATAAAAAGTTAAAAAAAAGAAAGAAAGAATCTCCTTTAGATAGCAAAAGGTAGGCAGTTCAAACTCACCAGCTGTTCTTCAGGAATAAGATTAAACTATTTGATAAAGATTTATAGCCTCAGAAACTTTACATAGGGTCACTTTAAGTCAGAATTGACTCGCTGGCAGTGGGTTAGATATTGAAGCTTTAATAATCAGCCCTTTCGTGCTTTGCTTTGAATTTCCATATTGTGTTCATCTGCATATGTATTTTACTTACTGGCCTGTGAATACAGCTTAGGAAACTAACATGAAGTGTTAAGGTTTTTATTATTTTGGGAATTTCTTTTGGAGTTAAGTTTTCTGGATTTCTTTTTTTTTTTTTTCAACTCTTTCGAATTGAGTTAAAGTTTACAGATCAGATCATCAGATTCAACAAATCATACAAACTTCATTTCCTCTCATTGATTGCAATGCCATCAATGTAATATTGCTTATCCCACTTCCTCTCTATGTTTCTTGTTTCCATTCTTCCTTTTTACCACCCTTCCAAACTTTGTTCTTGGGTAAATGCTGCCCTTTTGATCTCAAGTGGTTGGCTTTTCTGTGGTGTGCATATTTCACTAATGTTCCCCCTATTTACCTATCAGTTAATTGCTTAGCTGAAAATTGAACCACAAGGGTGAATTCAATCCCAGATTTGAGAAGTGACTGAATGCCATTATGCCAGTGTCTATCTGACCAATATTCCTGCTCTTTAAGACTTTGAGATTTGTTGCACATTTTCACCCACTCTTATCAAGGACCTTCTAATGTAATCCCTTTTAGAATAATTGGTAGTTTAGCTGGGCACATATAGTTCTTCTAGAATCAGGGTCATGGAGACTCATGTTTCTGAGGTCCTTTAGTCCATTGGAGTAATTATTTCTATGTATCTTCAGTTTTTATCACTCTTTTTTCCTACAGACAGCAAGAGACCAATGATTGCACCTTAGTTGGCTGTCCATAAACTTTCAAGGCTTCAGTCACCAAAGTAGAATGTAGAACATTGTCTTTGTAGATTACATTATGCCAGTTGACATTGGTGTACAGTTATCTGGTTTCTTAAGAGGTCTGATGTTTTTAGGAAGTTCAAGATGGATTAACCATAGAAAATGACTCCCACATCAGTAATGATTCAGTAGCTTGAGAATGTACTGCTCTAGGATTCTGTGTAGAGGCACGTCATTCTCTCTGCCCCCCAATTTATTTTTTTAAAGTTTTTGTTGTGAATGGAGTGATAGTTTACATAGGAGAACATCAGGTTTACACCATCGTTTCATTGCAATGATTACAATCTCCTCCGTGCATCATCATTCAACAGTATTTGCTTCTATTCCGTTTTTTTTTTTTTTGGGGGGGGGGGTGGGGTGGGATGGGGGTATATACACAAAAATACTCAGGAATATATAATAATTTAAACAACCAAAGTTTGCCCCAAAATTTTATACTGAAGGTGAAACCCATTAACCTATCTGTTGCTGTTGTTATGAGTTCTAACTCATAGCAACACTGTATAGGATTTCCAAGGAGTGGCTGGTGGATTTGAACTGCCAACCTAGTGGTTAGCAACCCCTTGTTCATCCTGTAGTACCACACCAGAACTCCTATACTCTTTTAAATTGAAGCATAAGATGTTATTGTTAGGTGCCATTGAGTCTGTTTAATTCATAGCAACCCTATGCACAACAGAATAAAAGACTGCCCAGTCTTGTGACATCCTCACAATTGTTATACTTTCTTGTTTTATTTTATTTTTTACACTGTTTATTGTGAATTGAGTGAAGGTTTACAGAGCAGATCATCAGTTTTACATTCAAGAAATCATACACTTTGTTTCATTACAATGATTACAATCCTTTCCATGTACCATCAGGTAGCAGTATTTACTTATTACCTCTATTCACTTTTAACTCTTGCATTTCCACCTGTGTCTTCTGCTGCCTTCATTTTTTCTTTGCCAACCTTCTCTTGTATATTGCTCTCCCCTTCATCCTTGTTAACATGTGTCTATCATCTAGGCCTGGTGTGGTGCTGTAGGCTAATGCGTCAGACTGCAGAATCGTTTGAATCATAAGGTTGGTGGTTCAAGCTCGCCAGCTGCTCCTTGGAAACCCTATACAGGGTCGCATTCAGTTGGAATCGACTCAACAGCACTTAACAACAACAACCGTCCAGGCCATGATTTATTTTCCTTCCTTCCTACTCTGATAGCCATCGTAGAATGTTTCCTTTATCAAGAAAACCTTTTCTTAACATTTGTTATAACAGTTGTTGTAAAGTGCCATCGAATCCGACCCATAGCGACCCTGTAAGGGTTTCTGAGGAGCAGCTGGTGAGCTTGAACTGCCAACCTTGCAGTTCAAACGGCTTTGCAAGTCTGACGCATTAACCCACAGTGCCACACTGTAGTCTCATACAATATTTGCCTTTTATGATTGACAAATTTCACTCAGCATAATGTACTTCAGGTTCATTCATGTTCTAAGGTGCTTTGCAGACTCACTGTTATTCTTCAGTGTTGTGTATATTCCATTGAGTATATGTACCAAAGCTTGTTTAACCATTCTTCTGTTGATGGGCATTTAGGCCATTTCTATCTTTTTG
>NW_006408551.1:3909764-3924865 GCF_000296735.1 Chrysochloris asiatica | reverse complement strand
GGTTGAACATTAACCGTTTACTTTTGATACAGTGACTCTGTATTCCTTCCATCTTCTCTTGATGCTTTCTGCATCATTCAATAATTTGCCCAGAGAATCTTTCAATAACAAATGTCGAGGCTTGGATTTTTTTCTTCAGTTCCCCCAGCTTGAGAAATGCTGAGAGTGTTCTTCCCATTTGGTTTTCTGATTCCAGATCTTTGCACATTTTGTTGTAATATTTGGCTTTATCTTCTCGACTGACCTTTGAAATTTTCTGTTCAGCTCTTTCTTGTCCGGACCTCAGCATTTCTTGTATTTGCTTTAGCATCTCTGTGCTGGAGAGTGAGTTTCAGTGTCTCTTCTGACATCCATTTTAACCTTTTTCTTCTTTCTTGTCTTCTTAATTACTTTTTGCTTTCTTCATGTATGATGTTCTTGATGTCATCCCACAACTCTTCTGATCTTTAAATCTGTTGTTTAGATGATTTCTAAATTCAGGTGGGATATATTCATGGTCAAGTTCTGGCTCTCGTGGAATTGTTTTCATTTTCTTCAGGTTTAGTTTGAATTTGTGTTTGAGTAATTGACTGTCTGTTCCACAGTCTGCCCCTGGCCTTGTTTTCACAGATGATATGGAGCTTTTCCATCGTCTCTTTATGCAGATTAGTCTATTTGATTTCTATATATTCCATCTGGTGAGGTCCATGTGTATAGTCGTCTCTTATGTTATCTAAAGAAGGTATTTGAAATGAACAAATTATTGATTTTGCAGTATTCTGTCATGCGTTCTCCAACATCATTTCTATCACCAAGGTCATAATATTCAACTACTGATCCTTTCTCTTTGCTCCCAACCTTTGTATTCCAATCACCAGTAATGATCAATACATCTTGATTGCATGTGTGATCAATTTCAGATTGCCCAAGAAGTTGGTAGAATTCTTCTATTTCATCCTCACTGGCTTTAGTAGTTGGTGTGTCAGTTTGAATAATAGTGATATTAACTGGTCTTCCCTCTTGTTGTTGTTATGTGCCGTGGAGTCGGTTTCGACTCATAGAGCCCCTGTACAGGTTTCCGAGGCTGTAAATCTTTACGGGAGCAGAAAGCCTCCTCTTTCTCCTGCGGAACAGTTGGTAGTTTCGAACTGCTGACCTTGCAGTTCTCAGCCCGATTCATAACCACTGCGCTACCAGAGCTCCTTGTCTTCCCTATAGGTGCATGGATATTATCCTACCACAAACAACGTTGTACCTTATAACTGATCTGGATATGTTCTTTTTGACAATGAATGCAACACCATTCCTCTTCAATTTGTCATTTCTGGCATAGTAAACCATGTGGTAATCGGATTCCAAATGGCCAATACCAGTCCTTTTCAGCTCACTAATGCCTAAGATACCGATGTTTATGTGTTTCATTTAATTTTTGACAACTTCCAATTTTCCCATGTACATTCCATTTTCCGATTTTCAATGGATGTTTACAGCTGTTTCTCTTCATTTTGAGTTGTGCCCCATCAGCAAATGAAGGTGCTGCAGGCTTTTCTCCCACAGGCTTTACTCCATTCTCATCATCATGGTCAACTCTACTTTGAGGAGGCAGCTCTTCCCCAGTTGCATTTTGAGTGCCTTCCAACCTGAGGGGCTCATTTTCTGGCACTATATCTGACAGTTTTTCTCTGCTCTTCATAAGGTTTTCAGTGGCTAAATATTCAGAAGTAGTTCGTCACTCCTTTTCCTAGTCTGTCTTCGTGTGGAAGATCATCTGAAACCTGTCCACCATGGGTGACCCTGCTGATATTTAAAATACTGATGGCACAGCTTTCAGAATCACAGCAACTCACAAGCCACCACAGTATGACAAACTGACAGATGAGTGGTGGCCATTTCCCATAGTGGTTGTATATTATTTCTGCTACTGTGTCAATCCAATTCGTTGTGAGACTTCCTCTTTTTTTGGTGATCCTCTACTACCAAGCATGATGTCTTTCTCTAGGGACTGACTGCTACTTCCTGACAACATGTCTGAAGTATAAGAGATGAAGTCTTGCTAGCCTCTCTTCCAAGGAACATTCTAGATGTTTTCTTTCAAGACAGGTTTGTTTGTTCTTCTAGCATTCCATGGTACTTTTAGTATTCTTCACCAACACCATAATTTAAATGTATCAGTTATACAGTTTTCCTTGTTCATTGTCCAACTTTCACATGCATATGAGGCTACTGAAAGTATGATGGTATTAAATCAGGCACACCTTAGTCCTCAAAGTGCCATCTTTGCTCTTTAACTCTTTAAAGAAGTTTTTTCAGTAGATTTACCTAATGCATCTTTTAATTCCTTGACTGCTACTTCCATGAGTGATGATTGTGGATATAAGCAAAGTGAATTCTTTGACAATTTTCAATCTATTCTCTGTTTATCACAATCTTACTTATTGATCCATTTGTGAGGCTCTTGTTTTCTTTATATTGAGGTGCAGTCCATACTGAAAGTAGTAGTCTTGGATCTTCATTCATAAGTAGTTCAGATGCTCTTTGAAATAAGTCTTCCTCCAATCCTGATGCCTTGTTCTTCATATAATCTTAAAACTTCTTAGATTATTTGCTCATCATACAGATTGAGTAACTATAGTGAAAGTATACAACTTGACACACACTTTTCCTGATTTTAAACCATTGAATATCCCTTTGCTCTGTTTCAATTACTGCATCTTGGTACAGGTTCTTCATGAAGACAATAAAGTATTCTGGAATTCCCATTTTTCGAAATGTCATCCATAGTTTATGACCCACATTGTTGAATGCTTTTGCATAGTTAACAAAACACAAATACACATCTTTCTGGTATTCTCTGCTTTTAGCCAAGATCCATCAGCAGTGATATCCTTCATTGCACATCCTTTTCTGAATCCAGCTTGAATGTCTGGCAGCTCCTTGTCACTGCACTATGTAACTATTTTTGCCAGCAATGATATCTCACATTCAACATCATTTTTGATCCAGCTTAGATTTCTGGCAGCTCCTTGTCACTGTACTGTTGCAACTATTCTAAATTACCTTGAGGAAAAATTTTACTTGCATACGATGTTGTTGTTGTTTTTAAGTACTGTGGAGTCGGTTCCGACTTATAGTGACCCTCCACAGGGTTTCCCAGGCTGTAAATCTTTACGGGAGCAGAAAGCCTCATCTTTCTCCTGCGAAACCGCTGGTAGTTTCGAACTACTGACCTTGTGGTTGCCAGCCTGACTCGTAACCACTACATTATCAGAGCTCCTTTGCATATATGATATTTGGTTGGTTGGTTATGTGCCGTGGAGTCGGTTCTGACTCATATTGACCCTGTAGGGTTTCTGAGGCTGTAAATCTTAATGGGAGTAGAAAGTCTCATCTTTCTCCTGCGGAACAGCTGGTAGGTAGTTTTGAACTGCTGACCTTGTGGTTTGCAGCCTGATTTGTAACCACTACGTTACCAGAGCGCTTTGCACATGATATTAGTGATAGTTTAATGATTTCTGTATTCTTTTGTGTCACCTTTCTTTGGAATGGGTACATATATGGATCTCTTCCAATTGATTGGCCAGGTAGCTGTCTTCCAAATTTCTTTGCATAGACAGGTTGGCACCTTCAGTGCTCCATCAGCTTGTTGAAACATTTCAGTTTGTATTGTTTTTTGCCAATGCCTTCAGTTCAGCTAGGATTTCTCTTTTCAGTACCATTGGCTCTTGAAATGGTTGAACATCGACCATTTCTTTTTGGTGCAGTGACTGTGTATTCCTTATATCTTTTTCTTTTAAAGAAAAATAACAGATCATTTAATGATATAAATAAGATTGCTTCCTTTCCTCCAGCGTCTTCTTGATTTGCTTGCTGTCTGAAGGGAGAGCCATCTTCTTTTGATGCTTCCTGCATCAAATCTGTTTTTGAGATGGACTCTAAATTCAGATGAAATAGACTCCAGATCATATTTTTCTTAACCTTTCACCTCGATTCTCATAAAAGCAATGGAAGGTCTGTTCCACAGTCAGTCCTTGGTCTTGTTTTTCTACAGATGTAGTCAATTTTATTTCTGTGTGTTCTATCAGGTAAGGTCTACATGTACCGTTCCCATTTATGTTGTAAAAGATATTTGCAATGATTAAGTCACTGGTGTTGCATAATGCTTTTCCAGTTACTTGTGGATCCTTATTGTATCATGTTTTGCATTTCAATTGCCAGTGGTCCAGGACCCGGCAGTGTTTGTTCTGTTGTGTGTAGGGTCACTATGAGTTGGTACCAACTCAATGGCCCCTAGCAACAACAAATTGATGCATCTTGATTGTATGTGTGATCAATGTCTAGTTGAAAAAGTTGGTGGAATTCTTTAAATTTTTCATTTGTTGGCTTTAGTGGTTGGTGTGTAAATTTGTATAATAGTTACATTAACTGGGCTTATTGTACTAGGTAATGGATGTTATCCTACCACAGACAGCATTGTACTTCAAGGTAGATCTTGAAATGCACTTTTGTGATCATGAATGTGACAATGTTTCTCTTTAGATTATAGTTCCCAGCATAGTAAACCATGATGAACTATCACCCATGCTTAGGATATTGATGGTTATGTGTTCCATTTCATTTTTGACAACTTCCCAGTTTTTTAGATTTATACTTCGTGCATCCATGTTCTGATTATTTATGGCTGTTTGCAGCTTTTCATTTTGAGTTGTACCTCATCAGCAAATTTAGGTCACCAAAGCTTTGCTCCATCCTCGTGATTAAGGTCAACTTTATTTTGAGAGGCAGCTCTTCTACAGTCATATTTTGAATACCTTCCAACCTGAGGAGCTCATCTTCCAGCACTATACAATCATATTTTGAATACCTTCCAACCTGAGGGGCTAATCTTCCAGAACTATACAAAATTCTATTGCTATACATAAGGTTTTCAGTGGCAAACCATTTAGAAGTAGTCCACCTCTTCTTTCTCGTCAGTTTTAGGCTGAAAGCTCTGCTGAAACCTGTCCACTATGGTTGATCCTGCTGGAACTTAAAATACCGATGCCATAGCTTCCAACATTTCAGTGATACACAAACCACCATAGTAAGACAAACTGACAAAGTGATGGAAACTCTAGGTGATATGATATTCTATTAAAATGTACTATTGAAATATTTAATATCTTGTCTATTTTCCTTATGGAAACATGTAGAATTTTTTTTAGAGGATGCAAGTTGGTCATTTCTAGAAATCATAGGTAGTATTTAAAATATCGTTACTAAACTATCAGTTGATTATATGGCTTATATACTTATTTCTTTTATTTTATGTGGATGATTTCTCTAAGATTACCTAAGAAATTAGCTGCCTGGCAACGTAAAAGTACAGATACTAAAACGAAATACATGCCTTCCAACTATTTCTATTACTTGGCTAAATATAGAACCATGTAGCGCTCCTGCAGAATTGAAACCTCTGGGAATTTTAATAGTCAAGGCAGACAATATTCAGCTTTTCAGTGTAAGAAAGAAGAAAGGTAGTTTCAAATTAATTTTGCATTGTTATCCAAATTACTTAATTAAGACACAGTCCAGTGGAAAGTATTAACTGTCCTGAAAGTTTTATTTCACTATCATTGAAACCTTAATAAAATCTGGGTGCAGCATGGCCAAAGGGGTAATTCTTTTCTCTGTAGATGAATTGCTACCGGCTATCCACTGTCTTTTCTCCAGTGTCTCCTTAAATTATTCTTGATAAATATAGTTCTTATACTTCACCTGGGTTGATGAGGTGAAAACATCTATCTGAACTAGAGATCAGGAGAGCATTATACTTAGGTGTTTGTGGTTGAATTTTATGATTTGAATGGTTTTGAATATGTGTGAATTCAGACTGCAGTTTAGCCTGTGATTTTTTTTTTTATTTTTTTTTAATGCATGTGATATTTTGAGGAGAGCTTTAGTTATTCCACATACATTAAGCTGTACATGAAGTGTGAAGCTCTGTAGATATAGTTGGGTAAGACTGCAGTTCAAGAATTGGCGAATAAAGGACATGGTTAAGTTAAAATAGAGTTAGATTGTCCATGCAGAGTGAATATCATGTATTTATTATCTGATTTGGAGATTTGAGTTTCTGGTTGCTGCAAATGGTTAATGCACTTGGCTCTTAACAAAAAGGTTTGAGGTTCACCTCTGCCCAGAGGCACCTTACAAGAAAGGCCTAATGATCGGCTTCTGAAAAATCAGCTATTGAAAATCCTGTGAAGCACATTATCTGACATACCTTGAATCAGAATCATCAACTTGATGGCAACTAGTTGGGTTTTACAGGCTTTTTTTTAAATGTGAAGATATAGTATTAATTCTTCTGTGAGTGCTTGATAAGATTTAAGCTATCTGTGCCTGCCCTTTTATTTGTGGGTAAATTAAAAAAATTTCATTCTATTTATTTCTTCTTGACTCTGTTTCAATAGTTTCTTTCTAGGAATTATCTAATTTGTTAGCATATAATTGTTCAGAAGTATCTCTTAACAATTCTTTTCATTTCTGATTCTAATAATTGGAATCTGCTTTCATTTTTTCTTGGTCAAGCTAGCAGAAGATTTGTCAGTTTATCTTTTCAAAGAACTAGTTTTGTATTTTCATTGATTTTTCTCTATTCTTCTATTCTTTATTTCCTTAATTTCCACTCTATTATTTCCTTTTTTCTGCTTACTCTTGTGTTTTACTTGTTCTTCTTTTTCCAGTGTCATAAGGTAAAAGGTAAGATTATTGCATTTAGAGCTTTTTTCTTTCCTAATGGAGTAATTTACAGCTATAAATTCCCCCTTAAAGCTCTGCTTTAGCTGCATAGCATAACATTTGTGTTGTGTCTTCCAACAACAATTACATCTATTAATGTTACAAGCCCTACAGTACAATTGTTGTTGCTGCTAAGTGCCATCCTGTTGATTCCGACTCATAAACAACCATGAATAGGGTTTCCAAGGAATGGCAGGTGGGTTTGAGCCTCCCGACTTTGTAGTTAACAGTCCAGGCTTATCCTACAATATCACACCGGTACTCCTATATTACTTTTATTACTAATAAGATTTTCACTTACTGATTTTTAAAGTAGATCATCAGGCTTTTCTTCCAGGTCCATTTTAGTGTAGAAAGCCCTCTGATATCCCATTTAATATCATAGCAACATAGGAGTTTCTGCTGACAAAAGGGTGGTAGCTTTGTTTTAGATAATGTATCGTACTAGGTTTTTCCAATGGAATGCAGAATTCATCATACAATATTATTAATATCAAATGCAAGTAAAATTTTCCTAAAGATAATCCCAAATTTGCTAAAGATAATTCAATAATGGCTACAACAGTACATTGACAGAGAATGTTTAGAGGTTCTAGCCAGATTCAGACAAGAACGTGGAATGAAGGATATCATTGCTGACATCAGATAGATCTTGGTTGAAATCAGAGAATACCAGAAAGATGTTTACCTGTACTTTATTGACTATGCAAAGGCTTTCAGTTGTGTAGATCATGACAAGCTATGGACAACACTGCAGAGAATGGGTATTCTGTAACACTTTATTTTGTCCAGTAAGAACCCGAGTAGATGAACCAAGAGGCAGTCGTTTGAACAGAGCAGGGGGACACTGAATGGTTTAAAATCAGGAAAGGTATGGCCAGAATTGTATTCTTTCATCATACTTATTCAATCTGTATGTTGAGCAGATAACCTGAGAAGCTGGATTATATGATAAAGAATGTGATATCAGAATTGTAGGAAGACTCACTAATAACCTACAGTATGCAGATGATATATAGCCTTGCTTGCTGAAAGCAAAGAGGACTTAAAATATCTACTGATGAAGATCAAAGACCACTGAATTCAGTCTGGGTTGTACTTCAGTGTAAAGAAAACAAAAATCCTTACCATTGGAACAATAAATAATAACATCATGATAATTGGAGAGAAGATTGAAGTTGTCAAAGACTTCTTTTTGCATGGATCAACCATCAGCATGGAAGCAGCAGTTAAGAAATCAAACAACCTATTGCATTAGGCAAATCTGCTGCGCAAGACCTCTTTAAAGTGTTGAAGAGCAAAGGTGTCAGTTTGAGGACTAAGGTGCGCCTGACCCAAGTCATGTTATTTTCAGTAGTCTCATATGCATGTGATAGTTGGACCATGAATAAGGAAGATTGTAGAAGAATTGATGCATTTAAGTGTTAAGGTTTTGAAGAAGAATATTGAAGGTACCATTATCATGGTGAAAGTGTTGTCCCTAGGACAGTGCTTAATGTCCTTACAAAGAATTGGGAAGGTGTAACACAGCCTGCACAAAAGAAGTTAGAAAAAATACAAAAGATTTAGTGAAATGAAAGATAGGTTATTAGTATAGACATTCTTACAGAGAAATAAGAACAGGCATCCACCTTGTAAAGGAAGAGGAGGTGGAGCCTTAAGTACAATTTGGCTACTTTATATATCCCTTTGTTGGGGGAGTAGGCTGTATTCCTGGTTTGAGTGCCAAGTAGCCAATCTGGGGAATTGGTCCATATATGGTTTCCTTGAGTATTGTTTTTCTGGTTTCAGTTTATTAACTAACTTTATTTCTTCTTATAGCCTCCTTTCTTACCCTCCCCTCTACCCAGAAATTCTTCATTGCTGAGGTTGACTTGTTTCTTGTAGAGACAGGCCATATCTAGAGTGACTTGATACCCCCTTCTTTTCCTGTTCTAACTACCTAACAACCATGGACTATCAGAAGAACAAACAAACCTGTGTTGGAAGAAATATAGCCAGAATGCTCCTTAGAAGTCAGAATCGTGTGACTTTGTCCCTCACACTCTGGACAGATTATCAGGAGGGACCAGTTTCTGGAGAAGGACATCATGCTTGGCAGTGAAAGAGGAAGAAACCCCCCCCAATGAGATTGATTGGCACAGTGGCAGCTACAGTGGGCTCAAGCGTAACAACGATTTTGAGGGTGGTGCAGTACCGCACACTGTTTCATTCTGTTGTGCGTAAGGTCGCTATGAGTTGGAACTGACTGGAAGGCAGCTAACTACAGGTCCTCCCACTGGGACTAAATATTGTTATTTACTAATTAATTCGTTTAATGACTGGTTGTATTATTTTAGTAAAATTTAACCCCCCACAACTGTGTTAAGCCTCTGATGTTTTCCTCACAGAGTTAACAATTTTGGTTATGCTCACATTCACCCTGGGAAGACAGTGGTAGGGATCTCTTCCTGTAGTTCCCTGACCACACCCAGCTGTGAGCATTGATTGCTGAATATAAGATTGCTCTATTGTTTAAAGGAAGGAGCTCTGGTAGCTTAGTGGTTACGAATTGGCCTTTGAACCTTAAGGTCAGCAGTTCAAAACTACCAGCTGTTCCCCAGGAGAAAGATGAGGCTTTCTGCTCCTGTAAAGATTTACAACCTCGGAAATCCTGTACAGGGTCACTATGAGTTGGAACTGACTCCACGGCACATAACAAAAACAAACAATTGCTTAAAGGAGCTCAGGTAGAGTAGTGGCTATGAGTTGGGCTGCTAACCTCAATGTCAGCAGTTTGAAACTACCAGCTGTTCTGTGGGAGAAAGATGAGGCTTACTGCTTATGTAAAGATTTACAGCCTCAGAAACCATATCTATGCAAGGTCGGAACCACACTGCACACCATCACCACCACCACCACTGTTTTGAAAAATACCCTGGGGCATAAGTCCCTTTGCAGACTAAACTGGCTCTCTCATGGAATAGGCTCTGAGACCAATGGTTGATACTTGCTCTGACTTTAGGAATGTTCATTTCTACTGTCTTTCTGGGAGCTACTGTCTTTTATACAGGGGTCTTCAGATAATTTCTGGAAAACTGGAATTGAAGAATGATTAAATTTCCCCACAAACTTTAGTTTTTATCTTCCTGAGACCCATAAATCTTTTTTATCTCTATTTTTGAGAGAGCCCTCAGATTTAAACTCTGGTGCTTATAAAGTCAGTTCCTTTGGGTAGAGATCAAGAGTTAGCTGTTTTTTTTACCTTCTTTCCCCTGAGGCAAAATCTCTATGTCAAGACTCTGGAGTTGGGAGTGGAGACACTGGCAGGGTTCTCTTTGAGTGTCTCCCCTGCTGTAGAAGTTGAGCACTCAGTGCAGGATAGGCAATAGTAGCCTGAAGCCCTCTTGGGTGCTTTATTTCTCTTGGTGCGGAATCGTTGTCACCATGCCAGGTCCAAGGTAGAGCCTGTACCCTAGGAGTGGGAGTTGGTTGGCAGAAGGGAGTCCCTACCTTTTTCACGTCAGGATGTAAGCCTCACCAACAAGTTTGGGGTTGGTAAATATGACAAATGCTGAGGGCATGTTCTTCCTCAGTCTGGGAGCTGGATGAAGATGGAGTCCTGTGTACTTGGTTGCAATAGTGTGAGGTATAATCTCCATCTCCCTGAACTGATGAGGAGGGGGCATGAGAGTGAGCAGTTTGGGTTCAGACATTCCAAATGCATGCTGTCTTACCCGCTTTTCATAGAGTTTATTCATAGATTTTATTCATTTGCTGTTTGTACTTAAGCCCTTTCTAGAGTTTTAAAATAATTATATGTTTAGAGTAGTATCCCTGGGGGTGGGTGGGTCAGTGGTGCTCCTTACACTGTCATTCAGAAGTCCATCTGCAGCATTGTTTTTATATCTTTAAATCTTGTATCAATTATGTTACTAAGTACCATGAGTCAGTTCTCATAGTGACCTTGTACAGCCTCAGAAACCCTGGTCGGAATCAACTTGACAGCACTTAACAACAACATAGCTATCTAAGGTAGTAAATCTTAGTGGGAGCAGGAAGCCTCATCTTTTTCATGCCGAGTAACTGATGGCTTTGAGCTGTGGACCTTGTGGTTTGCTGTCCAGTGCTTATTGTATGGAGCCACCATGCTCCATTGCATCAAGTATAGTTACCTGATTTAGGTAACCTGGAGCTAATTAAAACTCACTCTACATAGGACAGAGCAGAACTGCTGCTTAGAGTTTTTGAGACTGTAAATCTCATCTGGAGTGGTAGTGCTGGTTATATGCCGTGGTGGCTGTTCCAACTCATAGTGACATTGCAAAGGGTTTGTGAGGCTGTAAATCTTAATGGGAACAGAAAGCCTTATCTTTCTCCTGTGGAGCGGCTGGTAGTTTCGAACTGCAGCCCAACTCGTAACCATTACGCTACCAGAGCTCCTTCTCATCGGGTCTAGACAGCCTCATAATTCTCTTACATTGCTGCTGGTGAGTTTGACTTTGTGATTAACAGCCCAATACTTCACCCACAGTGCCACCACAGCTCCTTGAGTTAACAATTAGAGATTGATATTTTTTTTAGACTGGAGAAAAAAGATAAATTGGAAGTTATTCCTTATGTAAAATGAGGGTTCTTAAATATTTTTACATTTATTATTTATATGGATATTATATTTCCATGGTTCAAAATGCCAAAGACAACTTTTCTTCCTGCTCCTATAGTCTGTTCTTCTTTCTACCAACAACTAGAATTACCAGTGTTTGTGCATTCTATGCTCTTATAGACATAAAATATACATATATAAGCAAATAATGAAGAAGGCCTGGTGTTGCTGTAAGCACTGGACTGCTAACCACAAGGTTGGCAGTTCAAATCCACCAGCCACTCTGTGGGAGGGTCTGCTCCCATGAAGATTTAGCCTTGGGAAGTCCAGGGCAAGATGTCAGAGTAAGCGTATACACTGAACTGACGCTCTGCAACAAAGACATGAGAGACCAAGTGAACCAGATGGTGATTTTGGAACCCTGAATATTAGAGGAGAGGGCAGTGAGGTGGATTGAGTCCCTATTGGAAGAGAAGCTCAACATGAACAGTGAGAGAGAGGAAAAACAGGCAGAATGTGGACTGGAGTAATGTAGCACAGTCTTCTTAAGCTTTTGGAAGCAGCTGTTGATACAGCAGTTTGTGGGACAGGATGTGACTGGAGGTTGGTGGCAAAGGAATGCAATTCTCCCTTGTTCCTGTGCCCTCCTGGTAAATGGGGCATGGCCAGTTCCTGACCCTGCCACCCAGCAGTCAATGGTACCCCCTCCTGCATAATTTCTGTTCTGCCTGGGATTGAGTGACTGGCATAGTGCCCCTGCTTCTGGTGGTACATGAACCCACCCTGAACCTACACTACACAAACAGTGAACAAAGAATTAACTGTGTTCCCACTTCTGGTTTCTACCACATTCACCAGGAGACAGGTGTTAAGTGCCTAAGAATAAAGCAATGTATAATCAGCAAGGAAATATAAATACCACAGTGTCTTGGAGAAAACAGACAATTTCAGCTTATGCAAAAAAGTAAGACAAGAGTGCCTCAAACAAGTGACTTAAAATATAGTATTAGAAAATAAAATACCAGAAATGGTGTCTGAACTATCTGATAAAGGAATTTAAAAGAATGCTAATTAAGGAACTTCAGTGGATTGTCAGAAATACCCAGAAAACTACAGAAGAAATAAGGAAAACCGATGAAACTATGGAAAAACTCAGGAAATAAAAACTGACAAAATAATAGAAAAAATGGAAACTATACAAAAATAGCATTTAGAAAACCAGAAGTTTAACATTAAGACTTCATTCAGTACACCGTTAATTAAGTCCCTGAAAAAGGAAAACTGTACTTAAGATGTCATAGAAGATTTCTAGAGGAGCAGAGCCTTGTTTGTCCCAAGGGGAGTAGGACAATTTTAGATGACCAACTTTGAAACTTTCTGGTCTTCTACCTCTTTGTTGTTGTTAAATGCTTTCAAGTCCTGTCCTGTACAGGGTTTCTGAGGAGCAACTAATGGGTTTGAACCTTCCACCTTTTGGTTTGTAGTCCAGTGCTTATACTGCAGTGCCACCCAGGACTCCCCTACCTCTTTACTCTTTTAAAATTTATTGTGGACCCCAGATGTTTTTTATGTGAGTTAAGTACATGAATATTTACTGTATTAGAAGCTAAGGAAAAATTAAAATATCAGCCAATGATTACATAATTACACATAACATTTTGAAATAGAAAATAGCTATGTTTTCTAAAACAAAAGATTTAGTGAAAGAAGTATCAGCATTGTTTATATTTTTGAAAATATCTTTAATGTCTGCCATAATATAAGACAGCTGGATTTTCCTATCTGTTGCTGTGTTCAGTCTGCTGTGATATTTCATTTTGGTTGAAGAAAATGAAGGCTCAAACATATGTAGTTGGAAAAAGGAGGATTATTTTTCTATCTTTTCAGGTAATTATGGGTATTCTTTGATATTTTCTACAAACTCAGTAAATGTTGTTGTGAAATGCCGTTGAGTCAGTTCCGACCCATAACGACCTGGTATAGGGTTTCCAAGGAGCAGATGGTAAACTTGAACTGCCAACCTTGCAGTTCAAATGGCTTTGCAGTCTGGCGTACTAACCCATAGCACCACACCCTAACTCAGTAAATAGTTGTTTCATATTTCTTAAAGGTTAGTTAAAATGTGGAATCTGAAATCATATTAACAAACTTTTGTATTCGTTGGCATTAAAATCTTCCATTTTTGTTGTTAAGTGCTGTCGAGTCAATTCCAACTAATTGTAATCCTGTATAGGGTTTCTGAGGAGCAGCTGTTGAGATTGAACCACTGACCTTGTGGTTCAAACTGTCCTTGCAGTCTAACGAACGCATTAACCCACAGTGCCACACCAGGACTCATTTTAGTGTTTTGAAAATAGTTTGACCTCATGTTGTTGTTAGGTGCTTTTGAGTCAGTTCCGACTCATAGTGACCCCATGCACAACAGAACAAAACACTGCTTGGTCCTGCACAATTCTCACAATTGTAATGTTTTGAGTCTATTGCTGTTGCCACTGTGCCACTCCAACTTGTTGGAGGTCTTTCTCTTTTGTACTGACCTTTCTTTCACTTTACCAAGCACATGTCTGTCTTTTGTCTAGAGAAACAAAACCAGTGAAACTTACATACGTAAGTTTCATTCATGTATGTGTGTATGGGTGTGTGTGTGTGTATATATATACACACACACGCACATCTATCTACACATATATCTCTATCTCTATATCATATATATATTTGTTGTTGTGAAGTGCTGGTGAGTAGATTCTGACCCATAGTGACCCTGTATAGGGCTTCCTAGGAGCAGCTGGTGAACTTGAACTGCCGACCTTGCAATTCAAACAGCTCTGCAGTCTGGTGCATTAACCTACAGTGCCACACCAGGACTCCATATGTGTGTTTGTGTGTTAGTATATATGTGTGTGTGTATATATATACACACACACGCACATCTATCTACACATATATCTCTATCTCTATATCATATATATATTTGTTGTTGTGAAGTGCTGGTGAGTAGATTCTGACCCATAGTGACCCTGTATAGGGCTTCCTAGGAGCAGCTGGTGAACTTGAACTGCCGACCTTGCAATTCAAACAGCTCTGCAGTCTGGTGCATTAACCTACAGTGCCACACCAGGACTCCATATGTGTGTTTGTGTGTTAGTATATATGTGTGTGTGTATATATATATTGTTGTTATGTGCCGTGGAGTCGGTTCCGACTCATAGTGACCCTGCTGTGCAGGGTTCTGAGGCTGTAAAGCTTTACGGGAGCAGAAAGCTTCCTCTTTCTCCCGCAGAACAGCTGGTAGTTTCAAACTGCTGACCTTGCGGCCCGCAGCCCAATTCATAACCACTACGCTATCAGAACTCCCTATATAGCATAGTGGTTACGAATCGGGCTGCGAACCACAGGTCAGCAGTTCGAAACTACCAGCTGCTCCGAGGGAGAAAGATTAGGCGTTCTGCTCCTGTAAAGATTAACAGCCTCGGAAACCCTGTGTAGGGTTGCTATGAGTCGGAATTGACTCCATGGCACATAACAACAACAATATATATATAAAATATATATATGTCAAAAATTATCCGCACTCTGGCTGTAGAATTGAATCAACTTTTAGAAAAGACAAATACATCTTTTTTCGACATAATTGCCTTGCTTTTCAATCCACTTTGTCCATCTGTCAACAAGCTTCTGTTGTTGTTGTCAGGTGCCATCGAGTCGGAACCGACTCATAGCGACCCCATGCACAGCAGAACGAAACAATGTCCAATCC
>NW_006408551.1:3894138-3908338 GCF_000296735.1 Chrysochloris asiatica | reverse complement strand
TCTTGTTCATATGGTATCTCTTGAAATGGTTGAACATTAACCATTTCCTTTTGGTACAATGACTCTGTGTATTCCTTCCATCTTTTCTTGATGCATTCTACATCATTCAATAATTTACCCAGTGAATCTTTCAATAACGAAAGTCGAGGCTTGAATTTTTCTTCACAAGCTTCTGTATTCCCTTATTAAAAAGTGTTTTAGGCTGAACTGTGAGCCACAAATGCACTGCTGTCTTCACTTCTTCATCAGAGGTGAATCTTTGAAGGGCTGCTTACAGGGGACCAAAGAGGTGAGAGTCTGATGGAGCAAGATTAGGACTGTAGGAAGGATGTTTTAACACCTCAAAAGGAAGTTTTTGCAGAGTGTCAACAGTGTGGGCATAGGTGTGGGGCATGCATTGTCCTGCAAGATCACAAGGCCCTTGGGTAGCAGTTCTGTGTTTAATCCGAAGTTTAGGCTTCACCTCCATAGTAAGCATCTCACTCTAACAAGCATTGTTGATTGTTGAACCTTTTTCCTGGTAGTGTTCCAATACTGGCCCATGAGAATCCCAGACAACAGTAAGTGTCAATTTTCCAGCTGATGGTTGACATTTGAATTTTTTCTTGGTTGGTGATTGAGGATGTTTCTATTCCATACCTGCCGTTTACTATCAGGCTCGGCTCGTAGTGATGAATCCATGTCTCATCACCAGTAATGATTAAAAAAAAACTTTCACCTTCCTTCTAGTATTGCTCCAAAGTTTGTTTGCAGATGTTCAACTGCTTCTGTTTGTGCTCTTCTATGAGTTGTATTGATACCCATTTCACACAAACTTTTCCGAAACTCAAGTCTATTCTTACAAACCTAAGTGGATTATTTTTTAGGCAGAGCCATAGCTAATTTGCAAATGATTTACAAAATAATCCACTGTCATTCATCTATTTGACAGACTCACTTCATATGTACACTCAATGTTGTCATTAGTTATGGATGGATGTTTTAATATAACCATTGTGAGGATAGTTTTTGACTCATGCTCATATAAAGAGAAGTTTATATGGAGGAAATGGCTAACAGTTGTAGTGTCCTAGGTCCCCAGTGGAAGAGTGCGAGCATTTCCTGTGTGTCCATTATATTGGGAGCAGGCCACAGCCCCAAGGAAACGTGCTTTCAATTGATTGGCTGCTCTTAGCCACTCAACACAGAGTTAACTATGCTTGTATTAGATTTTACCACCATGGGGATAACCACATCTCAACTTCCAAACCACTGGGAATCCTGGCCCAGTCAAATTGACATAAAACCTTAACTACCACAATGTCTTTCACCAGGAACTGGTCCCTCCTGACAACATGTCCAAAGTACAAGCAAGGATGTCTTGCCAGTCTCATTTCTAAATAGCATTCAGGCTGTATGTACTTCTTCCAAGACAGGTTTGTTCTTTTGGCAGTCCATGGTGTGGCCAATGTTTGACAACACTGATTCAAATGCATGAATTTTTTATTCATTGTCCAACTCTCACATGCATATGCGGCAATTGAAAATACCATGACTTGGATCTGTTGTTACACATTAGTCTTTAAACTTTTTAACACTTTAAAGAGATCTTTTGTAGTAGATTTGCAGTATTTGATTTGTTGACTGCTGCTTCCATGAGTGTTGATTGTGGATGCAAGCAAAATGAAGTCTTTGACAGTTTCAGTCTTTTCTCCTTTTATGATGATACTGTTTACTGATCCAGTTGTGAGGATTTTTGTTTTCTTTACATTGAGGTACAATCCATACTAAAGGTTGTAGTCTTTGATCTTTCTCAGTAAGAATTTAAAGTCATCTGCATATGCAGGTTGTTAATAAGTCTTCCTCCAGTACACCTTCTTCTTTATATAATCCAGTTTCTCAGATTACTTATTTAGCACAGATTGAATAAGTATGGTAAAAGGCTATAACCCTGGTGTACACCTTTCCTGATTTTAAACTTTTGCCTTTTGATCTATACACAGTTCCTCTTGAGCACAATTGTTTTGGAATACCTACTCTTCTCAGTGTTATTCATAGTTTTTTTATAACCCATTTAGTCAAACACCTTTGCATAGTCAGTAAAGCACAAGTAAACATCTTGCTTGCTTTTAGTCAAGATCCATCTGAAATCAACAATGATATCCCTTGTTTCGCGTGCTATTCTAAATACTGTTTAAATTTCTGGCAGCTCCCTGTTGCTGTACTGCTTAATATGTTATTATTGATATTGTTAGATGATCTGTATTCCATTAGGTCACCTTTCTTTGGAATGGGCAGAAATATGGATCTCTTACAATTGGTTGGCCAGGTAGTTGTCTTTCAGATTTCTTGACATAGACAAGTGAGCACCTCCAGTGCTTCATCAGTTTGTTGAAACATTTCAGTTTGTATTCCATTAATTCCTGGAGCTTTGTTTTTCACCAATGCCTTTTGTGTAGTTTGGACTTCTTTTTTTGATATCATCAGTTCTTGATCTTATGTTACTTTTTTTCTTTTTTTGTTACTTCTTCAATGGTATAGTGTCTCTGTATATTCCTTCCCCCTTTTTTTTTTTTTTTTGATGCTTCCTGAGTCATTCAGTCTTTTGCCCTTAGAATTCTTCAGTATTGCAACCTGAGGCTTGAACTTTTTTCTATAGTTCTTTCAGCTTTAGAGATGCTGAGTGTTTTCTTTCTTTTTGGTTTTCTGACTCCATGTCTTTGCACATTTCATTCACTTTGCTTTGTCTTACTGTGCTGCCCTTTGAAATTTTATGTTCAACTCTTTTACTTTATTGTTTCTTTCGGTTACTTTAAGCTTCTGTATGTTCAAGAACAAGTTTCAGAGTCTCTTCTAATGTCTACTTTGGTCTTTTCATTTTTTTCTGGTCTTTTTAATGACTTTTTGCATTCTTCATGTATGATATCCTTGATTCATCCCATAACTCTTCTGGTCTTTATTGACTATTAGTGTGTAATGCATCAAATCTGTTCTTGAGATCATTTCTAAATTCAGGTGGAATATATTCAGGGTCAAATTTTGGTTCTCGTGGGCTTCTTTTAATTTTCTTCAGCTTCAGCCTGAAATTACATATGAACAATTGATGCTTTGGGCTCTTCCATTGTTGGTTCTTGGCTTTGTTTTGGCTGATGATATTGAGTTGCTCCATCTTCTCTTCTCATAGATGTAGTCATTATAATTTCAGTGTATACCATCTGTCAGGTGCATGTGTATAGTCGCCTTTTATGTTGTTTAAAAAAGGTATTTACAATTAATAAGTTGTTGATCTTTCAGAATTCTGTCATGCAATCTCCAACATCTAGTTGCTGTCACTAAGGCCATGTTTTCCAACTACAATCCTTCCTTTTTGTTTACAGCTTTTGCATTCCATTCACCAGTAATTATCAATGTATCTTGATTGTATGTTTAATCAATTTCAGACTGAAAAAGTTGGTAGAATTCTTAAATTTCATCATCATTGGCTTTAATTGTTAGTGCATAATTTGAATAATAGTGCATAATTTGATTAATGCGTGTTGTATCAACACAGGCAGTATTGTACTTCTGGGTCTTGAATTGCTCTTTTTGATGATGAATGCAATACCGTTCCTCTTCAGTTTGTAACTCCCTGCGCAATAAACCCTATGAGTGTCCTATTCAAAATGGCCAGTACCAGTCCATTTTATGTCACTAATGCCTAGAATATTGATTGTTATGTGTTCCATTTCATTTTTAACAACTTTCCATCTTTCTAGATTTATACTTTGTACATTCCATGTTTTGATTATTTAATGAATGGTTGTAATTGTTTCTTTTTAAATTGTACCCTATCAGCAAATATAGGTCCAGAAAGCTTTGCTCCATCCACATTATTAAGGTCAACTTTACTTTTAGGAGGCAGTTCTTTCCTAGTCATATTTTAATTGTGGTTATCATCTGGCACTATCTCTGGCAATACTCTTCAGCTGTTTATAATATTTTCAGTATTAACTAATCAAAAGTGATTTGCCTGTCCTTCCTGGTCTGTTTTAATCTGAACTCTTGTGCTAAAACTTGGTCCACCATGGATGAATCTGCTGGTATCTAAAATACTGGTGGCATTGCTTCCAGCATCAGAACAACATAAGCCACCATAGTATGACAAGCTGAGAGTCAAGTGCTGGGGTTTGACTTCATAGAGCACTTGAAGCCATACTTTGAAAATGGATGTTTTAGAGAATATATACCCAGAGTTACAAAGATGAGAAAAAGCATAGCTTCCTGCATTAACTACTAGTAAGTAGTTATGACTGGAACTCAGGGTACTTGGTGAGAGAAAAAAAGTTGTCAGTGACTAGTTCGTTAAAGGCTGTAAGTACCACACTAAAGAGTGCAGAATTTATTCTGTATGCAGTGGGGTCATTGAGGGATTTAAAGAGGAGGGGTATGTTTAAGAGGCTTGTGGGTTAATGATAACAGCATTTTGTACAGTAAAACTTGATTAAACTAGAACCTGTGTAAAGCGAAACCTGTTACAGAAAGAAAACAAATATTTTCCACTAAATTGAGCAACAGAAAAGTGGTAAGACTGTACCATGTCGAAGGTAAAATACTTAAAAGACCTAGAAAAACAAGGCAGTCCTGTTGAGTTTTGATTCTCACACGTTTCACTGTATTTTTTAAAGGCCACCTTTTTGACAGTTGCCTGTTGGTAAGGAGGTCTATGGAAAATGAAGAAGTCCTAAACTGAGTGGCTCGCCTTGTTCATGGAGCCATAGAGTGTCAGGTTGTATAGATAGTGGCCTCCCTAGAGCTGAACTGAACCTAGCAGCATCTGTTGATTGGCTAGCTGGGGAGGAGCACAAACCAGCTGCTTTCATCCTTATGTTAGTCAGTTACAATCTGCCCCTTCAAATAGTCTTGTATACGCTGTTTTCTCTGAAATTCAACCTAATCAAACATCAGAAATGTTCTGTATCTCTTTTGCATAAATGACTTTCAAAGATAATCACGATTCTGACTTCTGTTACCACAGATAAGTTTTACCTGACTTTGAGTTTTATATTAATAAAATCATGTAGCATACATTCATGTCTTTTTTTTTGCTCAGCATTCTAAGAGTCATGAATCTAGGTGCACACAGCACTGACTTGTTCTTTATGATTGCTGTGTAACATTCCATTGTCTGATCATAAAGAATAAGCCAGTGTTATATGTGACTAGATTCCTGACTCTCACAATGTTGAGCAAAGAAAGAAACATTAATGGTGGTGCAGTGGTTAAGTGCTTGTTTGCTAATCAAAAGGTCAGTGGTTCGAATTTGTCACCTGTTCCATGGGAGAAAGATGTTACAGCCTTCCTTGTAAGTTCTATCCTGACTTGGCAACTTTTTCCAGACCACCATAATATTACCAAGTATATCTGTTAATGCTGAAAAGATAAATAAAATAGTATCTTCCACAAGTGATTTTGATCTTTTAAAAATGCTTTTTAAATTGGTAATTTTTGAAGGTTAGCATGCTGGTCCTTCTTTGGGTCCTGTTCCTATCCCATCAGTAACTTATTGGTCTCGAATTATTAATAATTGGCCTGAATGATAACTTTCTTTTACCAAGTGCTCAGAGACATCAGGAAGGGAAAGACTCCATAGTAGGGTAAGGTATATGGATGCAGTTGTCTTGACTGGACAGTGTTTTCAGATGTGAAATAAACAAAAATTTTGGATGTCAAGGACCTGATTCATTAGGATGAATCAGCATAAGTCTTAGGTGAGGTGGCAGTGTCAGCACAGTGAGCCACTTGCCCTGAGTTTATTGTGCATTTCATTAAGGTAGCTGTCATAGCCCATATTTTTAAGTCAGCCGTTGTTCAAGATTCAGCTGGCTTTAAAAATTACTCATTTTGCAGACGTAAGGCTGCTGATAATGTAGGTGCAACATTGAAAGTGCCATGTGGATGTTTTCCAGATGACAGCCATTTTGGTGTTCCCAAGTATTATAGTAGTTGTTGTTAAGTGCCATCAAGTCGCTTCCGACCCATAGCAACCCTGTGTAGGGTTTCCGAGTAGCGGCTGGTGAGCTTGAACCACCAACCTTGCAATTCAACCAGCTTTGCAGTCTGGTGCATTAACCCACAGCGCCATACCAGGGATATTGAAAACATGTCTGCAGGTAATTAGAGGCTATTTTGCTTCTCCAAGGAAGTTTAATTAATTGTGATGGGTCCTTATGTATCGCAGACAAGTGAATTTGTTAACTAATTTTTGATTGATCTTTGTGCAAGCCAGTGATAATTTGGTGAGAATAGGAATTCATTTTAATGCAAAAGATGAATGTTGGCTGCTAAATAGAACTGATTAATTAGAAGGCTAGGGTGGAGGTATCTGTTTCTCTGGTCATTACTAAAGCTTTATAGAAGGCTCCAGAAGTCAGCTTGCTGAACTGAATCTTCCCACTGTCGTGAGGTTAATGTTTAAGGTATTTACAGTGCTTCACAGACTGCTGTCAGCAGTGATGCTCTCGCAGGTGTTTGCAAGTCTTTCTGGGCTGTGAGGTACTTCTCAGTGCCACGATGGTAGGTAGACCTTGGGCAACTGCTGCCAGGGAAGGCTGGATTTGGCCCCACAGGTTCAGAACATTGTTGCCAGATACCATTGCCATCTTATTTTTTGAATACAAATGTTAGCTTCAGAGAAAAGAACTAAGATTGCTAAGAATTCAGGGAAGATTAGAATGAAGAGAAGAGAACACAGAGTTTTGACAGCTTGGTCATCTCACGGGCTATACAATAAAGTTAAAATTTTTAAGTGTACGGGGCCTCAGAAGAAGTATATGAATCAAATAATTAGAAAACAGTTTTCAAGCCAATAGATTGTGGTAAATGCTATGAAGAAAATAGATGTAGTGATGTATTAGAGCATAAGGGGGAGAGGGTACTTTGGATTGGGTATCAGGGAAGAACTCTCAGTTGAATAGTGGCATATGAAGTTTTACAGAAGGCAGAACCAGCATTTCCTTGAAGGGAAAGGAGTGTTCTGGGCAGAGGCACAACAAATAGAAAGGCCTTGTGGAGAAGGTATGTCATGATGTGTTCAAGAGTAATTGGGTCAGATCACATAGGACTGTGTAGGCCTTGGTTTGGATGATGGATGCCATAGGTGAGGAAAACCAGTTGAACAGGGCAGCAAAATGATCTGATTTACATTTTAAAAGGATCACTCTTGTTTCTCTGGGGAGAATGGACTGCAGAGTGTCAAGAGTGGAGGTAGGGGGAGGGGGGACTACAAAGGCAAGAAGTGACTGGCTTATACAAGCTTTCAAGAGGGAACCTGGTGCTAGGGAGCATGGCAGAAGGCAGAATCTCCAGTAGGTACTATTCAGTCTGCCTGGGTGGAGCTGATGAAAGGAGATACAGATGGGTAACTCGTGATACTGTAGTGAATAATGCTTATCAGGACAGATTATGAGGGTTGGAAATGCAAGAGGGGAAGTTTTGTAACAAGCAAGGGAGTGATTAATTCACCAGGATAGGAGCGGAGGCCTCCGGGACCATCATCGGAGAAGAACCTAGAGCGGGACCCTACCCAGAGAAACAGAGATGCCTGAGATAGAGACAATGATGATGACTTGGAGTGATGAAGTGACTGGGGACTTTGGACCCAGAGAGGGAGAGGGACTGTGGGCCGGCCGAAAACTGGGGGGAGGAGAGGGAAGTGTAGGGAGCGGGTTTCTGGGATATACCCTTTGGGTGGTTGATGATGCATGGAGGGGATTGGAACCATGGCAGTGAGATGATATACGATGGAATGAATGTGAAACTAAAGTTCTCCCATGTAAACTATCATATAATTCACAATAAAACATTAAAAAAAAAAAAAAGAATGGAGGTAAAAAGACTAGTTAAAAAGGCTATTTATTGTATTTTATAACAAAACTGCACGCTAACTGGGGGTTATGTAATATGAGGACAGAAATAACTTAAACTTCTCTTTGATAAAGTATTCTACTTTTAATTATAAGATTATAAAAAAGTTAGTGTCTTGGTTACCTAGTGCTACTAAAATAGAGTCCTGGTATGGCACTGTAAGATAAGCACTGGACTGCTTTTATTTTCTCACCATTTAGGAGGCTTAGAAGTCCAAATTTAGGGCTTCAGCTCTGGAAGAAGACTCTCTCTCTCTGTTGGCTCTCAGGGAGGGTCCTTGTGTCCTTTCAACATCTATGGGCCCAGCTTTTCTTGGAGATCTCCATGTGTCTTTATCCTTCTCCTAGTTCTTAAGAGCTTCTCAGCATAGGGACTCCCAAGTCCAAAGGATGCTCTCTGCTCCTGGCTCTTCTTTTTTGGTAATGAATTCCCTCTCACCACTCACTTGTTAAAGAGTGACTCAAAGTATCACCTAGTTCTGTATATTATACACTGCCCCGTTACTATAACTGCCACTGTTCCTGCCTCTTAATATCATTTGCTGTTATTAAGTGCCGTCGAGTCGGTTCTGATTCATAGTGACTCTGTATAGAGTTTCCTAGAAGCAGTGGTGAGCTTGAACCACCAACCTTGCAGTTCAAACCTACTTTATAGTCCAGCACATTAACCCACAGCACCACACCAGGACTCCCATTAACATCATAGAGGTTAGGATTTACACATGAGATAATTATCTCAGATTGCAAAATGGAGGTTAATCACATAATACTGAGAATCATGGCCTAGCCAAGTTAACAGATACCTTTTGGGGACACAGTTCCATCTGTAACAGCAAGAAAACCATTACTGCATTAAGTACTGGTACGTGCTTTGAATTATGTTGCTCTTAATTCTCTGGCTCAGGGTAGAAAGTGACCTCTTGGTGTGGCCTGGCTCCCATTGTGCCCACTTAAAAATCAGACACATCAGGGTGTGGTTTGAGGGTATGTAGGAAAAGACAGACTTCAGCAATGTGATATTCATGTAACAGAGTTGTAAAACAAAGTGGTGAGTTAGGGATACTCTGATCTTCAGCACAGAACGCGGGTCAGGTTACGCATGTGTGTTAGTTCAGTTTTGTTTTTTTTTTTTACATTTTTATTGTGAATTAAGTGATAGTTTACATGGGAGAATATTAGCTTTACATTCATCCTATCGTATTTTATTTCATTGCAATGATTGCAGTCTCCTCCATGCACCATCAAACAACCAAAGGGTACTGCCGGCCCCGTCTACTACCCCCCCCCCGCAGGCTGTCAGCCTGTCAGCACACAGACCCTCTGCCTCCATCTCTGGTGTCTGTCACTGCTTCGCTGGATAGGGTCCTGCACTCCGCTCTTCATCAGCCCCGTCCAGACAGGTTGGAAACCACTCAATGGAGATTCTACCTTCCCCATATCCTCTGGAACTAGTCTCCCTCTTGAAAGCTCGTAAGAGTCACTTCTTGTCTTTGTAGCACACACACACACACACCCGTTTTGGGTATCCAATGTCTACATTGCCCATCCCTATCAACCCTGTGTACTGAGGGGGTGGGAATAATCCTCACTATAAAGATTTGTTCCCTCTTTTGAGTTACTACATCCATAGGTATAGATCAAGGTCATCAAATTGCTCTTTTTTTCCTCTTCTTTCTTCTTTTAGTTGAGTTCTGATCATCCAGCCATTGAAGCCAGGTCAAGTGGGTACTATCTGCAAGTATGGGTGTTCTTGTGCATATACCCTCACTTCATATCAGCTGGATGCTTCACTCTCCACTCTAGTACTTTGTGGCCATGTCCCTGTTTCTGGGCTCAGGAATCCCCAGGTCTTGCCATACTGCTGGTCAAACAGGTCTCAACCTGGGTTGACAGGAGTCTGTTGAACCTGTTTGACTTAGCTCACAACTTCATTGCTGGTTTTCCTCCATTTCCCCTTATTGGTGACCAACATGGTTACCAGCAAGACCATATGCCTGCTCGTTTATTACCCGTGCATCTCAGACTTGGAAGTGGGTTTGCCCTGGGGGACCCAACCACTTGCCTTGATGGCTCCTGGGTGAACAGCTTGCTTGTTCTTGTAGTAGTCAATGATACTGCCATTGTTGTTTTTGATTTTTCCTGCTGGTCTTTCTTTGAAGAAGTATCTTTTGTTCTTCTAGCCACTCCAGGCTGGTCTGCTTGTCCTTTCAAGTGGAAATTTCCCAACTCAGAAGATTCTGGATGGGGATCAGGATTCCAGGAATGCTCTTATGCAATGCAAAGGCTCCGTAGGAAGTCTTCTTTACTGGGCACAATGTAGCCCCATTTTAGGTATTCCAATCAGGTATTCCAAGCAGCCAGAGTGCTCCTTGGAGGCCAAGATGGCTAAACTTCGTATCTCATACTTTGGACATATTGTCTGGAGGGAACAGTTGCTGGAGAAGGATGTCATGCTGGGTAAGGTAGAGGGTCAGAGAAAAAGTGGAAGACCCCCAACTAGATGGATCGGCCAGGTGGCATCATTGAGGGGCTCAAGTGTGGCAGTGGTAGTGAGGTTGGCCCAGGATCGGACATTGTTTCGTTCTGCTGTGCATGGGGTCGCTATGAGTCGGTTCCGACTCGATGGCACCTGACAACAACAACACCAACAACAATCAGTTTTATAGGCTGAAGACGAGCTTACAGGCTTTTCTATGATGATGTTTCTGGCTATTCCTTTCTCTTCCCTGTCAAGTATCTATTTTATAATAGTAGGCAAGGGTAACCAAGATTCAAAAGACAGCCAAGCATCATAACATTATTTCCCCTCTTTTACCCATTCCAACCATGCCACAATCCCTGTATCCCAGAGCCCTGTTTTTCCAAGGTTGTGCTTACATCTTTATTTACTTCTGTCCCATGTAGCCCCTGTAAACCTGCCTAACTGTTCTCCCACCCACCTTGTTCTTCCATTCTTCTTCCCCTTCTTGTGTTTTGCGCCCCCAAGTACCCAAACTATCCTGTGTCTATTCCCTACCCTGTGCTCCACCTTCCCCTCCCTCCCCTCACTCTACCCCATACACTCTGCTAACCAGCAAAGATACCTACCCCCCTTTTAGTGTGTATACTTTTTCTTAAGCTTTTACAATAATGGTCCTATGCAGTATTTCTCCTTTTGTGACTGACTAATTTCACTCAGCATAATGTCCTCAAGGTTCATCCATGTTATGTGGTGGCTTACAGCTTCCTTCTTATTCTTCAAGGTAGCATAATATTCCATTGTGTATATGTACCACAGTTTGCTTATCCATTCTTCAGTTGATGGGCACTTAGGCTGTCACCATCTTTTTGCTATTGTAAATAGTGCTGTTATGAACATTGGTGTGCAGTTAGTTCAGTTTTACACAGGTGGTAAAATATTATTCATTCTGTTCTATTTATTTAACATTATTGTGATTTTAGTAAAAATTTTTAGAGCAAATTGGTTTTCCTTTCAATAAAATTTATACACATTTTGATTTGTTGTATTGACTGCAAAGGATTTAGATGTTGTGAGGTCTTGCATACATTAACAGTTCAGTGGTTTGTGTTCAGGGTTCCTGAAGCAGTCTAAGCAGCATCCAGCCCTCAGAATCCTGTAATATCCCTGACAATGAAACCTAGTAATCAAATAAATATTACAGTTGAAGTGTTGGTTGTTATTTGATACCATTGAGTTGATTCTAACTCATAGTGACCCGGTATTGGTTTTCCAAGGAATGGCTGGGGAGTTTGAACCGCTGACCTAGTGAGGAGATAGTGAATGATGTGCTTGTAAATTTTAATTCTACTGTAAGAAGAAAATTCTCTTAAATAGCCTCTCTTTACTTCTGCTGCTCACCTACAAAACAGTAGTCTAGATCTGCTAGTTTCAATTGTAGACTTAGCTTGTATGACAGGATAATTGGTAAAAAAAATATCTGAAGAGTTTCAAGGAGTATACCTGGAATGAGAACTACTAATAAAAAGAGGGGATTGCTAGAGGGGGGGAACAGCCAAAATAACAGGTTTTAAAATGAGAGTGGGAATGGATATAGAGGGTTCAGGACAGATTATGAGAAATATGAACAAAAGGAATTGAGAAAGAGGACATTAAGAAGTGTTGCTGTAGACTGTGAATTGGATCTTTGTTTTCTTTGAGGATCTCCTATAAATTTTAAATTGCTTTTAACTTTTTCTTTCTTTCTTTGTTTTTTTGAGGTTAGACTTGTTTCTTATATGTGATGTCATTCCAGCACTGGACTCATGGAGACTGAGCATTTATTCAGGTAATAAATTGGTAACATTTGTGGGGTATTTCTATGTGCCAAGAAACCCTGATGGTGCAGTTGCAAAGTTGTTGGTTTGTACCCACTAGTTGCTCCATGGGAGAAAGATGTGGTAGTCTGCTTCTGTAAACATTGTTATTAAGTGCTGTCAAGTTGATTTCAACAGTGTTTCTGAGTCTTAAAAAAAATTATTTATAGGAGTGGAAAGCCTCATCTTTCTCCCGTCAGTAACAATTACAGCCTATAGGATCACTTGAGTTGGAGTCAACTGGACAGCAATAGGTTTTGGGTTACTTAGTCTGTGTGCCAAGCAATAAACTGAACCTGTATTCTCTCTAATCCTCACAAAACCCCAAGGGTTTGGAATTATAATTGTCCCTATTTAATATCTGAAGAAATTGATATTCAGTATATATCACGATTGAATTTCACTGAACTAAAAAACTTAGAAAGGCTGTTGCTGTAATTTGAATTGAGAGATGATAGTCTTTTAGGTTAGATAATGTCATTGTTTACATAGCATAAATTTCATGAATGTTAAGTAGTTTTGATTGACCAAATTCTACCTTAAATGCTATAGTTTTAATTGTTAGTGACTACATCATACTTTTTATTTGCTTTTAAAACAATGAGAATACCTATTGGTAAAGAAAATTCTAGTTTAGGTTTCTAACCTTAAAACTTTTCTTACTTTTTAGAAAGTTTTAAAATAGTATAAATTTATGTGGGTGAATATCTATACCTAAGTGGTAAATATAACGGGGGAATTTTCTCTTAAAAGAGGATTAATAAAGATAATAGTAGTCTTGTGATTTCCTCTCGCTTGAGATTTTGTTCACACAGATACTTTCAGCTTTAAAGAAATGATTAGAGTTTCTTATAGGAGCTTCTAAAAATTTTTTGGTGCATTTAAATGCTTATTTATAGTTCACATTAATTATGGTATTTGCTAGAGTTAGAGGGGAACTGGGAGGGTTTTCAGTGCTACCAAATGAATGACAATCAGTTAGAAACTAAGATTGAATACCTCTGAACTGGTAATATAGGTTAGTGGAAGTATTGTTTAAGTTAAAAAAATACAATTTTTTATACGTTTGAGTGTTTTTCCAGGTTTAGTTTTGTTAAGAGTTGTCTGTACATTCTGTAGGGTAATTTAAAAATGCTTTTAGTACTACTGTATCAGTTATTAAGTGGTCAGCGTAAATATGTTTGTTCCACTATCCCAGTCTTTTCAGAAAAGAGTTTTATTGAGATATAATTGTTGTATAATAAACTGAACATAATAAAAGTATACAATTTGATAAGTTTTGACATATATGTAGTACACTCAGAAAAGTGTCACTACCACCAGGATATACTGAACATACTCATTCATCACTTGCAGATTTCTAATCCTTTCTTCTGACCTCTCTGGGCTCCAGGGGCAATCACTGATCTGTTTTATGTCATTGTATCATAATGCTGCATTGTTTAAATTTTTGTATAAATGGGATTATAATGTACATATTCCTGTTTGTGGAGAAAATTCTGGCTTTTATTTGATTTTCATTATGTTGTTCTGTGTATCAGTAGTCTCTTCCTTTTTTTTCCAAGTAGTGGAATCCTGGTATGGTGCTGTGGGTTAATGTGCCAGACTGCAAACCTGTTTGAACTGCAAGCTTGGCAGTTCAAGCTTACCAGCTGCTCCTTGGAAACCCTTTACAGAGTCGCTATGGGTCGGAATCAACTCAATGGCACGTAACAACAACAAAAAAGTAGGCTCTTATATAGCTGTGCTGCAATTTGTTTATCCATTCACCTGTTTATGAATGCTTGAATTGTGTTTAGTTTTTCAGTAATTACAAATATGTGGTGGTGGTGATCGTGGTGTGCCGTGAAGTCAGTTCCGACTCATAGTAACCCTATACAGGGTTTCCGAGGCTGTAAATCTTTGCGGGAGCAGAAAGCCTTATCTTTCTCCCGTGGAACAGCTGGTAGTTTTGAACTGCTGACCTTAAAATTAGCAGCCTAGTTTGTAACCACTGTGCTACTGTT
>NW_006408551.1:3883101-3890162 GCF_000296735.1 Chrysochloris asiatica | reverse complement strand
TGTTCATGTCCTGTGCCCACTTTTTAATTGGGTTATTTGTCTTTTTCTTTCTTTTTTTTATTTTAATGTTCACAGCATTTTCTGTAATACCCCGAAATTAGAGACAACCCAGATGTTCATTCACAACAGAATGGATAGATTATAGTGGTTGTTCATACAATGAATACTATGTTGTTGCAAGGTGTTGTGGAGTTAGTTTCAACTCATAACGACTTTATGTACAACAGAACAAAACACTGCCCAATCCTGCACCATCCTCACAACTGTTAATGTTTGAACCCTTTGCTGCTATCACTGTGTCCATCTATCACCTTGGGGGTCTTCCTCTTTTTCTCTGACTCTCCACTTTAGTAAGCATCAGTCCCTTCTCCAGGGACTGATCCCTCCTGACAGCATGTCCAAATAAAGAGAAATGAACTCTCACTATCTTACTTCTAAGGAACATTCAGGCTATTCTTCCAAGACAGATTTGTTTGCTCTTCTAGCTATCCATGGTATATTCAGTATTCTTTGACAACACAAAAACACCATAATTCAAAGGCATCAATTCTTCTCTGGTCTTCCTTATTCATTGTCCAGCTTTCACATGCATATGAAGCTTTTGAAAATATCTTGGCTTGGGCCAGGCAGCATGCCTTAGTCTTCAAATAACATCTTTGCTTTTTAACACTTTAAAACAGTTCTTTTGTAGCAGAATTGTCCAATACAATGCATCATTAGATCTCTTGACTGCTGCTTCCATGGTCATTGACTGTGGATCCAAACAAAATGAAATCCTTGATAATTTTACTGTGGTCTCCATTTATTATGTTGTTGCCTACTGGATCAGTTGTGAGTATTTTGTTTTCTTTATGTTCAGGTGTCCTCCCTATGGAATATGGTGGTTGTGTACTGTGGAATTGGTTCAAACCCTATATTGGATTTCCAAGGCTGCAAATCCCATCGCAAATATCTAGAAAGAAGTCTTGGGTTGCAATATTGAAGAGTTCTAGAAGGGTTCTATGGGCAAAATGGGACTCCTGGTGTGGTGCTGTTGGTTAATGCGCTGGATTGCAAAGTCCACTTGAGCTGGGAGGCCTGCGGTTCAAGTTCACCAGCTGCTTCTTGGAAACCCTATACAGGGTCGTTATGGGTTGGAACCCGACTCCTATTTGTCTTTTTCTTATAGAGGTGTTTTAGTTTCCTGTATATTTTAGAAATGAGTCCCTTGTCTGATGTGTCATTCATTGCAAAAGATTTTTTCCCATTCTGTGGGTTCCCTTTTTACTCTTCTGGTGAAGTCTTTTGATGCACATAAGTTTTTAATTTTTAGTATGTCCTGCTCGTCTATTTTATCTGCTTTTGTTTGTGTGGTTTTCAGAATGTTTTGTAGTCTGTGTATTCCCAGAATTACTGCCCTCACATTTGTCCCGATTTTTTCATTGGTGGCCTTCATAATTCTGGGACTCACATTTAGGTCTTCATCCATGTTGAGTTGGTTTTTGTATAAAGGGTGAGGTGAAGGTCTTGCTTCATTCTTTTGCATATCATTTTCCAGTTCTGCCAGCACCATCTGTTGAAGAGACTATCACCTCCCCATGAGATATATTTAGGTGTTTTGTCAAAAATCAGTTGGCTGTATGTAGATGTGTTAATTTCTGGATTCTCGATTCTGTTCCATTGATCTATGTACCTTTCATTGTACCAGTACCAAGCTGTTTTGACCACTGTAGCCGTGTAGTAAATTTTGAAGTCAGGGAGTGACAGGCCTCCAACCTTTTTCTTATTCTTAAGCAGTGCTTGGCTTATCCTGGGTCTGTTTTCTTTCCATATAAAGTTTGTAATTGTTTTTTCCATCTCTTTGAAGAATGTCATTGGAATCTGGATTGGGATTGCATTATGTGTGCAAATTGCTTTGGGAAGTTGACATTTTCACAATGTTAAGTCTTCCTATCCAGGAGCATGGTACATTCTTCCATTTTTGTAAGTCTCTTTTGGTTTCTTGTTGTAGTGTTTTGTAGTCAAATATGTAATTTCTTTTGTAAACTCTTTATTGTAAATTGAATTAACGTTTACAGAGCATAACAGTATGCTCTGTAATTCAACAAATTGTATACATTTCAACAGATTGTATACTCTGCTTCATTACAATGACTTCAATCCCCTCCCATGTACCATCAGTTAACAGTATTTACCTCTGTTTACTTTAACTCTTGTGTTCCTCCTTGTGTTTCCCGTTACCTTCATCTTTTTCTCTGCCAAACTCCGTTTTTTTTTTAATATTGCCTGTCCCATCACCCATGTTAACATGTGTCTACTCTCTGGCCTGTGAATAACCACCCTCATGCCATCCTCTAGTCATCATCACAGAATGTTTCTTTTATCAATTATCAAGATAACCTTTTCTTAACCTTGTATAATAGTGTCTTGTACAGTATTTGACCTTTTGTGAGGTACTGATTTATGTGTATAAATATTTTGTTGAGGATTTTGTTTCCATGGTCATACGAGACATTGGTCTCTAGTTTTCGTGTGATATATTTGGTATCATGATAATACTTTTCTGTTTTTTGAGAATAATTTGTGATGAATTGGTATTAATTTTTCTTTGAATGTTTGCTTTGATTTCTCAATAAAGCCCCCTGGGCCAGGGCTATTCTTTGTTGGTCAATTCTTTTTAAAGATGCTTAGATAATGAACAACAAAAAAACCTTTTCTGTTTGCACATATTGTTACAGTTCTTGGTGCCCTTCATTCTTTTGTATAGGTCATATCCTATTGATATCATTTTCCTTCTAGGAATACTACTACATGTCTGCTGTTGATGAATTTATGTTTCTGAAAAAGTCTTTGTTTCACCATAGGCTTTTAAAAACTTGTTTTTTTTATGAATAATACTTAGTTTGAGGACTAAGGTACGCCTGACCCAAGCCATGGTGTTTTCAATAACCTCATATGCATGCGAAAGCTGTACGGTGAGTAAGGAAGAACGTAGAAGAATTGATGCTTTTGAGTTATGGTGTTGGAGGAGAATGTTGAAAGTGCCCATTGGCTGCCAAAAGAACCAATAGATCCGTTTTGGAAGAAGTGTAGCCAGAGTGCAGTGCTCCTTGGAGGCCAAGATGGCCAAACTTTGTCTCTCATATGTCACACATATTATATTGTCAAAGGGCCAATCACTGGAAAAGGATATCATGTTTGGTAATGTGGAGGGTCAGAGAAAAAGAGGAAGACCCCCAACAAGATGGATTAGCCAAGTGGTAGCATCGATGGACTCAATCATGGCAATAGTGGTGCGGTTGGCCCAGGATCTGGCAGTGTTTCGTTCTGCTGTGCATAAGGTTGCCATGAGTCAGTACGGACCGATGACACCTAACAACAACAACAACAAATTGTGTTTCCAGGGAAAGTTTGCACAGCAAATTATGTTGCCACTTTACAATTTCTATACAGATTATTCAGTGACATTATTTGCATTTATACAAAGTGTCAACATTCTCATTATTTCCATTCTTTTTACATTGTGTCAGTAATTTAGTTTCCTACTGTCACTTCCTCAAATCTTCAGCATTACCTTTTCATTTTCGCTTTAGAGTAAATGCTGATGTTTTGGTCTCAGAGATGATATATACATTTAGAGCTTTTATTGTGAATTGAGCGATAGTTTACATGGGTGAACATCGGTTTTGCACTCAAATTATTGTATTTTGTTTCATTGCAATGATTACAATCCCCTCCAAGCATCATCAGTTAATGATATTTGCTTCTATTCGCTCTTTTTTTTTTTTTTTTTTTTTTTTATGTATACAAATCATGCAGCCTCCTGGCTGCCAGCACACAGCCTTTCTCCTTCCATGAGTCTAGAGCCCTCAGTGGGTCTGTCTCTCCCTGCCATCACCTCTGCCTCCATTTCTGGTGTCACTGCTTCTCTGGATAGGGTCCCCATGTTCCACTCATGCTCTTCTCTCATGATGGTCCCTTCCTGAAATGTAAGATTAACTACTTCCCTCTTTTTGTTATACAACTTCTACACGTCTCCCTTTACAGTTGTGACCATTGCAATTAGTCATGATAACAGTTACTCACTATTGAATCAAATGACTCACTATTGAATCAAATTAATCAATTCCCATCTCCTTTGACCAGACCCATCTAGACACTCTGAAACTAATCTCCCTCTTGACAACTTAGTAGCCAGTGAGAACGAACAAGATGGTGGATTGGGTGGAAGTGCAGTGAAGAGCTTCGTCAGCAATAACACAGAATACCAGACCAAGCAGGCTCAGGGGATGGTGCCAGAACTCTGAATAAAGGCATATTTAGAAGGTTGGAAGGCTTACAGCTAGGGGAATTTGTAACAGAAGCAAAAAATCCATTGTTTTCTAATTCAAGATGCTCAACTGCTCCTGGAGCTGCCATTTTGCTTGAGACCAAGTGTGGAAAGGATCAGAGCAGCCATGGACGCCTGACAGAACCGTAGAGATAAAAGGTGTGGTGTGGACATTGTTTATTTTTTTTGGTATCTGTTCATTGGTCTCTCACTGACTGTGCACCTCCATTCTGGTGACGAGAGGGGGTGCCTGAGCAAGTGGACACCCCACTCCCACCCCTGAAGGGTTCTACTACGCATGTGCACAGATCTCCTCAAATGTAAAATGAAAGTTTCCAGTTAAAACCAAATGGCCACAGCTGGCCCTGAACTGTTTATCACTAGGAATAAAGCCTGAACGGGGATTGTGGAGTGGGACAGGCAGACTTAAAAGGAAATAGGCCGAAAATTAAATCCTGAGTTACGTTACAATGACCAACAGTGGCATCTTGAAATTTCTTAGGAAGAAGAGTGAAAAGGGAAGCCCATCTTCTGATCATAATCTACCTGGAGGCAATCAGAAAGCATTAAAAATACCAAAATACACACCCATCTAAGTATTAAGGCCACAGATAACCCCTGAAGATGCCCCAAAACAGAAACAGATGACCATATCAGCACATGTCCAGAAACGAGATAAAGTGACTGAGGCGAATGAGCTGGAAGTGGACCTGCACTCCATACTGGAAGATGGGCAGGCTTTGGAAATGCCTGAGAAGGAATTCAGAAAAATGATTATAAAATGTATCAAAACACTATTCAATGAAGTTGAGAAAAATAAGGAAGAAGTCAGGAAAGCACTACAGGAACAATCAAATAAAATAGATGCAGCATTGGAAACAATTCAAAACCTACAGAAAGGTCCAAACGATTAATAATAGAATATCAGAAATGGACAGTACACTGAAAGGGCAAAGGAGTATAATTGAGATAGAAGCCAGAACTAGGGAGCTAGAAGATAAATCTCTCAACACTACTAAGATAGAAGAGCAAACACAAAAAAGGATAAAGAAATCTGAAGAAGGCCTAAGATTCATGTTGGACAATATGAAGAGGAATAATTTAAGAATTATCGACGCTCGACATTTTGGAACAGGAAGACTCACACAAGTCCACAGAGGAAATAGTTCTGGAAGAAAATTTTCCTAATATCATGAAAAGTGAAAAGATAAGCATTCAAGAAGCTCAACGAACCCCAGGAAGGATAGACCCTAAAAGACAGTCACCAAGACATCATAATCAAGCTCTCCAAAATCAAAGATAAAGAGAGAATCCTGAAAGCAGCTTGGGGAAAAAGAAGTGTAACATACAAAGGCAAGCAAATCAGATTAAGCTCAGATTTCTCAACAGAAACCATGCAGGCAAGAAGGCAATGGGGAGACATATATAAAACCCTAAAAGAAAAAAAAAACTGCCACCCAAGAACCCTCTACCCAGCAAAGCTGTCAATCAAATACGATGGTGTAATCAAAACATTGCAGGATAAACAGAAGTTAAAGGATTTTGCCAAAGCCAACCCTGCTCTGAAAAACATCCTAAAGGAAGTTCTGTGGACTGAGAACCAACAAGAACACACAACAACTACAGAATGACATACGTGGCAGCATCACCTTGAACTCAATCGACAAATGGTCAAGAACAGAAAAAAATTATAAAAACAGAGGGATCAGGGAGGTCAGTCTATGATGAAAACAATTATAATGTGAAAGAAAGTAAACACAGAGGAACAGAGATCCAGGTGGTGGGACGATCAGGTAGATTACAGGATAAAATAGACTATTTTAAATAAAGGGAAGAATTAATGGAATATAAGGTAACCACAACAATGGGGTTGGGGTGGGAGGTTTAGTTTGAGTTTTGGGGAGGGCAAAACAAGAAGAGGATGGGTCGCAAGAACAAGATAGATAAGGGAACACTGAGACAGGTTTGCATCCTCTGTTATATAGGGAACTAGGCATAGCTTGAAGAGGGGAAATGATACTAAAATGCTTGACTGTCTTGTCAGTATTAGTTTTCCTTGCCTACTATTGTAAAATAGACACAAGTGGGATAGAAAGGAATGTTGGGAAGCATGATTAGAGAAAACTTGTAAGCCCGTCTTCAGCCTATAACTGATTAGGATACCTAAAACTTGTTTGTGTGTAAGCTTGCTGTAAGCATGTAAGCTTGCTGGCGACCACATTGGTGTACTGGTAAGTGAGTGGAAGAGGGGGAAAGGCAGCAATGAAGAAATCGGCTGAGTTCAACCACAGTTCATTGACTTCCGTTGACCTGGAGATGAGAGAGAGAAGAGGAAGGGCTGCTTGGTCCAAAGTGTGCTAAGACCTGAGGACACTTGAGCCCATGGACAAGGACATAGCCACAAAGGGCTAGAGCTGAGAGTGAAGCATCCAGCTGATATGAAGTGAGGGGAGATGCACAAGAACACCCAGACTTACAGACAGTACCCATTTGACCTAGCCTTGATGGCTCGATAATCAGAACTCGACTAGAGGATGATTACACACGTACAAAAAAAATTTTTTTTGGATAAAGGAAACGAAGGTAAATTGCTACAATTTGATGAGCCTTACCTATACTCTGAAAGGAGCTCTGGTAGCGTAGTGGTTACGAATCGGGCTGTGAACCGGAAGGTCAGCAGTTCGAAACTACCAGCTGCTCTGTGGGAGAAAGATGAGGCGATCTGCTCCCGTAAAGATTTACAGCCTCGGAA
>NW_006408551.1:3862226-3882511 GCF_000296735.1 Chrysochloris asiatica | reverse complement strand
GAGGCAGAGATGGGGTCATGGAGAGGGAGAGTGGCTGAGGACTCTAGATTTATGGGAAGAGAGGAACTAAGAGCTGGTGGCTAGGAGGCCGATTTGCAAAATGTGCCCTTTGGAGATGTAAATTATTATATATGCCTGTGTGGTTTTTTTGTTTTGTTTTGTTTTAAAAAGGCTAAAGTGAATAGATTGAAATACTGTTAACTGATGGTACATGGAGGGGGATTGTAATCACTGTAATGAAACAAAGTGTATGATTTATCTAATGTAAAACTGATGATATGCCCTGTAAAGTTTCACTCAATCCACAATAAAAACCTTAAAAAAAAACCAAAAACCAACTTATTAACCGGTCACTTTGTGTCTTTATAGTCCCCCCAATTTAGGTAGTCAATGTTTGAAGTTGCCTGTTCCTGTCAACCCTGTGTAAGAGGGGATAGACTTGACCCTTGACTCCTTCCTCTCGGTTGATATTTTGAGTTAATACGTCCATAAGTATAGGTCAACGTCATCAAATTGTAGCAATTTACACTTCCTTCCTTTATCATATTTCTTTATCTCCTCTAGTTGAGTTCTGATCATCAAGCCATTAGAGCTAGGTCAGGTGGATACTATATGCAAATTTGGGCATTCTTGTGCATCTTTCTCCCCCCCTCACTTCATATCAACTGGACTCTTCACTCTCAGTTCTAGCCCTCTGTGGCTAGGTCATTGTTCATAGGCTCAGGAGTTTCCATGTTTCCCCAACCACCCCTTTCTGTGCTCTCTCTCATCTCAAGATCAACAGGAGTCTGTGGAATGTGATCGAACTCAGCCCGTATCTTCATTACTGACTTTCTTCCTCTTTCCACTGACATGTAGTCCTCCATGCTCGCCAGCAAGCTTACATGCCTGCTCATGTGTTCCTTTAAGTTTGAGTCTTGGAGGTAGGTTTGTTGTGAAGGGACTTGATTGCCTGCCTTGGTGACTCGCCGGTGAACAGCTTGCTTGTTCTTATAATAGCCAAACGGACTGCTATTTTTGTTTTTGTTTTTTTCCTGCTTGTCTTTCTTTCAAGAAGTATTTTCTGTTCCTCTAGCTGCTCCAGGCTTGTCTACATGTCCTTTCAAGTGGAAAGGTCCTACCTCAGAAGGTCCTATACATTGCAAAGGCTCTGCAAGAAGCCTATTTCACTGGGCAAGTTCTAGAACTCCACTTTTAGGAATTCCAATCAGTTATAGGCCAAAGATGGGCTTACACGCTTTCTGTAATTGTGTTTCCCGATACTCCTTTTTATCACACTCAAGTGTCTAGTTCACAATAATAGGCAATGTAATCACAGATGATTTTTTAAGGAGCACACTACTCACAGGTGATACTCTTTATTTTATGAGCAAACCTATTATTTAACTAAAAGGTGACCTCCCAGAGTAGTTTCAGTTCAAACCTCCCAGGGCCACAGTCTCAGGGAGACCACTAATCTTAATCAATTCAGTAAGTCTAGAGTTTTTAATAACTTGAGTTTTAGTCCTCATTTTTCTCCTTTTCTTTCAGGATCCATGTACTGTGGCCCTGATCAGAAGGTTGGAAGTAGTAGCCAGGTACCATGTAATTGTTCTGGTCTCAGGGTAAAGGAGACTGTGGTTCATGTAGACTATTAGTCCTATAGACTAGTTTCTTTTCTGAGTTGTTGATTTCCTTCTTTCTCTTTTGCTCTGTATGAGTAGAGACAAGATCACAAACACTACTCACCAAGCTAGACTGTAGAACATAGATTTTATAAACTATATTATGCTAGTTGACTGAGTTGTCCCTTCACCTTAGTTTTTGAAAGATGATAACTGTGAGTATGGAATTCTTGGTTTTTCAGTATTTTAAAGAGGCTACTTCAGCGTCTTCTGGTATGAATTGTTCTAGTGAGAATTCTTTTGGCATGTGTTTTTGGTCTTCTGTAAGTTTTGTGTCTTTTGTTCCTGACTGCTTTTACTATTGTCTCTTCATCAGTGGCTTTAAACAGTGTGGTAATGATGTGCCTTTGCTTGTGGTTCTTTGAGTTCCCTGTCTCTATGTGGTTACAGTTTTAATCCACCTTAGAAACTTTGAAGGTATTATTTCTTTAAATATTTGCTCATCTTTTCCCTTCCTCAGAAACAACATGCGCATTCTATTGTTGTTGTTGTTAAGTGCCATTGAGTCGGTTCCTACTCATAACGACCCTGTATAGGGTTTCTGAAGAGAAGCTCGTGAGTTTGAACTGGCGACCTTGTGGTTCAACCCGACCTTGCAGTCCAAAAAAAATCATGGAAAGAGGGAGTAAAAAGATAATTGAAAATTTCCACAAACCTTTTGAAGCCCCCTCATATTCCTGTTGTCAAAAGTTGATTTCAACTCATAGCAATATTGTGTGAAATAGTAGTACTGTTCCATAGGGTTTCCAGGACTAACATTTTTACAGAAACAGACTGCCACATCTTTTTCATGGGAGCAGCTGGTATGCTAGTACAGCTGACCTCTCAGTTAGCAACTGAGCACTTAACCAGTGAGAATTTATCTTACAAGGTACTATGTCCTCAAATTCACTCATCTTTTCTTTTGCAGTATTTAATCTGTTGTCCTGGTATGGCGCTGTGGGTTAATGCGCCAGACTGCAAAGCCGTTTGAACTGCAAAGTTGGCGTTTCAAGCTCACCAGCTACTCCTTGGAAACCCTGTTCAGGGTTGCTATGGGTCGGAGTTGACTTGATGGCACTTAACAACAAGTGTGGCACTGTGTGCTAATGCACTGGACTTGAAAAGTCAGTTTGAACTGCAAGGTCGGAGGTTCAAGCTTACCAGCCGCTCCTCGGAAACCAAATACAGGGTTGCTGTGGGTCAGAACTGACTTGGCGGCAGTTAAGAGCAACAACAAATCTGTTGTTAATCCTAAATTATGTATTTTTATGCCTGCCATTTCAGAGTTTTAAAAAACTTTTCTTCTATATTCTCTACCCAACATTTAACTACTTGTACGTATAAAGAGCACTGGTAATGTGTAAAGATAAGTGTTCTGGAATGCCTAAGAGTGTGATTCCTGTATCCTAAGAAACTGCCATACTGGCTGTACCATTTTATATTCCTACAATAGTGTGGATCTTATTTCTCTGTATCCTCATCAACATTTGGTGTTGTCATTCTCTCTCTCTCTTTTTTTTTTTTAAGCTATAATAATGTGAGATGTATATTGATATCTCATTGTGGTTTTAATTTGTATTTCACCAGTGGCTAATGATTTTGAACATTTTCAGGTACTTATTTGCCATTTCTGGTATCCTCTAATGTCTGTTCATGCCTAGGTGTTTTCTGATGAGAGGAGATTTTTTTTATTTTTTATTGTTGCGTTTTGAGAGTGTTTTATATAGTCTAGATACAAGTTCTTTGCCATGTATGTGACTTGCAAATATTTTCTCCCAATTTGTAGCTTAAAATTACTGACCTGTGAACTCGAGACCCTTGGTTTTCGTAGACTGACAGTCCTGTCTTTTCCACTTAGGAAATCTGCTGGGCTCTGCCTAAGTTCACCTATATTTCCCCTCCTTGTGACATGGCTTGTAAACACTCTCCAGGCATCAAATTTAGGCAATTATAGGGCTCACTTTGTGTTTCATTTGTTTGCTGACATCCTGAAAAACCATTCTTACATACATTTTTTTGTCTGATACTTTAGTTGTTTCTGCCAGGGAGGTAAATACGATTTATGTTACTCTGTGTTAGCAGAGTGGAATTCCTTTCTCTTCGTTTCAATACATAACATTTTCATTAGTATTAGGGACACCCATTGTTATTAACTACTGCTAAGCCTTGTCTTCCTTTTCCAAGTTCTTAAAAATGGAGACTGTAGCCCCAAAGGATACTTCTGATGCTATTCAGGAATTTTGGAAATCCAGTTATTTTCAGATATTTGCAAATCAGTCAGACACAGGCTTAGAGCTAGAAATAAGTCAGCTACCACAGCATAATATGATGGTGCAGAAACTTTTAGTGACAGCTTATGCATGATAATACATCCATGTTCAGGATTCTCTTTGATACAATGCTAAATTCTAGGTGTTTTCATAAATTTTCTCTGTTCTTATCTCTTTAGTTCTTTCCTCAGAAGAATGGCCAGCTATATTTGCAAAATCACTACTTCTACATTTAAAGGGGAGTTGATCAATTAAAGTAGCTTCTCCAGCATAAGTGCATCTTGTTGTTGTTAAGTGCTGTCAGCTTGGTTCCAGGTCATAGCAACCCTGTATAGGGTTTCTGAGGAACAGCTGGTGAGCTTGAACCACTGACCTTCCGTTTCAAACTGACATTGCAGTTCAGTACATTAGCCCACAGAGCCACACCAGAACTCCATCTAGCTAGCTAATTAGTAGAATTTCTTTTTATATGTAAGCAACAGCTCAAAATGAGGGAAAAAAGCTACAAACATCCATTAATAATCAGAACATGGAATGTACAAAGTATGAATTTAGGAAAATTAAAGGAGCTCTGGTAGCGTAGTGGTTACGAATCGGGCTGCGAACCTTAAGGTCAGCGGTTCAAAACTACCAGCTGCTCCGCGGGAGAAAGATGAGGCTTTCTACTCCCGTAAAGATTTACACCCTCGGAAACTCTATACAGGGTCGCTATGGGTCGGAACCGACTCGATGGCACATAACAACAACAACAACAACAAAGGTTGTCAAAAACAAAATGAAACAGCTAAAGATTGATATCCTAAGCATTAGTGACCTGAAATGGACAGGTATTGGCCATTTTGAATCTGACTATCTTATGGTTTGGTTTACTATGTTGAGAAAGACAAATTGAAAGAGGAATAATGTAGCATTCATTATCAAAAAGAACATTTCAAGATTTATCTTGAAATACAATGCTGTTTGTGATAGGATAATATCCATATACCTTCAAGTAAGACTAGTTAGTTAATACCACTATTAGTCAGATTTATGCACCAACCACTGAAGCCAGTCATAATGAAATTGAATTCTACCAACTTCTTCAGTCTGAAATTGATCACATGTATTGATAATTCCTATTTATTGGAATGCTAAGGTTGGAAACAAAGAGGAATGCTCGGTAGTTTGAAAAGACGACCTTGGTGATAGAAATGGTGTTGGCGATCACATGTAGAATTTTGGAATGTCAATGAATTATTCATTACAAAAATCTTTTGTTAAACAACATATAAGATGATTATATACATGAACCTCACCAGTTGAAATACATAGACTACATCTGTGGGAAGAGACAGTGGAAAAGCTCAATATCATTACCTCAGTATCATTAGCCAGACAAGGCTGGGGCAGACTGTGGAATAGACCATCAATTGAGGTCATATGCAATTTTAGGCTGAAACTGAAGAAAATCAAGACAAGTCCACAGGAGTCAAAATAAGACCTTAAACATATCCCACCTGAATTTAGAGATAATTTCAAGAACAGAGTTGGTGCATTAGACAGATTTGTGGGATGACATCAAGAATATTATAAGAAGAAAATAAAAAGTCATTAAGAATGGAAAGAGGGAAAAAAAAGAAGAATGGAAAGAAGGAAAACATTTAACATTTTAAATGTTAAAAGAGACTCTGAAACTTACTCTCCAGTGCAGAAATGCTAAAACAAATGAGGAGGTAAAAGAGCTAAATAGAAAAATTCAAAAGGTAGCTTGAGAAGACAAAGTCAAATATTATAATGAAATGTACAAAGACCTGAAATTAAAAAAAAAACAAAAGGGAAGAACATGCTTAGCATTTCTCAAGCTGAAAGAACTGAAGAAAAAATTGAAGCCTTTACTTTACAATATTGAAGGACTCATGGGCAAAATAATTGAATGATACAGAAAACATCAAAAGAAGATAGAAGGTATACAGAGAAGCACTATACCCAAAGAAATAGTCACTTTCAGTCATTTCAAGAGGTAGCATATGATCAAAAACGGATTGTACTAAAGGAAGAAGTCCAAGCTGCACCAAAGGTATTGGTCAAAAACAAGGCTTCAGGAATTGATGGAATACAAATTGAAATCTTTGAACAAATTGATAAAGCACTGGAGGTGTTCGTTCATGTATGCCAAATGATTGGAAGAAATCCATATTTGTGCCAAAGAGAGGTTGACCTAACAGAATGTGTCAGTCATCAGACAATATCATTAATATTACATACAAGTAAAATTTTGTTGAAGACAATTAAGAAATGACTGTAACAGTACATCAGCAAAGAACTACCAGAAACTTAAGCCAGATTCAGAAGAGGCTGTGGAACTAGGGGATATCATTGTTGATGTCGGATAGATCTTGGCTGAAAGCAGAGAATATCAGAAAGTTGTTTACTTGTGCTTTATTGACTGCAGTGACTTTTGATTGTGTGGATTATGAAAAACTATGGATAACATTGTGAAGAATTCTGCAATGAAGTATGACAGAATGCTTCATGGTGCTTACTAGGAACCTGTTTATAGACCAAGAGGCAGTCGTTTGAAAATAGAACAAGGGTATATTGAATGGTTTACAATCAGGAAAGGTGTGCAATAGGGCTGTATTCTTTTACCATACTTACTCAGTCTGTATGCTTTGCAAATAATTCGAGAAGCTAGATTATGTGAAGAACATGGCATCAGGATTTGAGGAAGACTTATTAACAACCTGTGATAAGCAGTTGATAAACCTTGCTTGCTGAAAGTGAAGACTTACTGATGAAAGAGCATACTTCAGCATGAATTGAACCTCAGTGTAAAGGAAACAAATATCCTCATCACTGGACCAATAAATGACAAATGGAGAAAAGATTGAAGTTGTCAAAGACTTCATTTTGCTTGGATCTACAGTCAGCACTCATGGAAGCAGCAGACAAGAGATGAAATGACCTACTACGTTAGGCAAATGTGCTACAAAAGAGCAAAGATGTCAGTTTGAGGACTGAAGTGCGTCTAACCCAAGCCGTGGTATTTTCAATAGCCTCATATGCATCTGAACATTGGACAGTGAATAAGATTTATGGTATTGGAGAAGAATCTTGAAAGTGCCATGAACTGTCCGAAAAACAGACAAGTCGTTCTTGGAAGAATTACATCCAGAATGTTCTATTGAAGCCAGGATTTTGAAACTTCATCCCTCATACTTCAGACTTATTATCAAGAGGGCCCATTCCCTGTAGAAGAATATTCTAGGTAAAGTGGAAGGTTAGCGAAAAAGAGAAAGATATTTCAAGGAAATGGTTTGGCACAGTGGCAGCAACAATGGGCTTATATGTAATAGTAATTGTGAGGACGGCGCAGGACTGGGCAGTGTTTCGCTCTGTTGTGCATAGGGTTGCTATGAGTTGGAGCTGACTCGACGGCACTTAACAACAACAACAATAAGATTTCTTTAAGATTTTTTCTCTATTTTAAAGCCACACTATATAAATAATTTTGAGAGATGTGGTATTGCCACAGGACCACATATGTCAAACATTTGAAGAAAACATTTCAAGGGAATGTTTTTCTAGTGTTAAAGAGCTCTGGTAGCTTAGTGGTTATGAGTTGGGCTGCTAACCTCAAAGTCAGCAGTTAGAAACTGCCAGCTGTTCTATGGGATAAAGATGAGGCTTTCTGCTCTCATACAGATTTATAGCCTTGGAAACCCTATACACAGTCTCTGAGTCAGAACTGACTCTGTGACACATAAGCACAACCATCACCACCACCTAGACACACTTTAGTATTTAGATGACTTTCATTTCTTGGTAGCTTCTAATTAAGAACCACCTTTGAATAGAGCTGTCTCTGTGCTGTTCTCATCAGAAAGCCCCCCCCCCCTTTTTTTTTTTTTTTCTATTTCTAGTATATCACTTTGTTGATGAGTCATGGGTGTTGTTTGGTATATTAATTGTCTGTTTTTCAATAGTACCTATCATGATACCTTGGAGTCCTGGTGTGGCGCTGTGGGTTAATGCACTGGACTACAAAGTCAGTTTGAACCACAAAGTCGGTGGGTCAAGCTTACCAGCTGCTCCTTGGAAACCTTATATAGATTCACTATGGGTCGGAACCAACTCAATGGCACTTAGTAACAACATCATGATACCTTGATCATAGTGGTTACTCAATATTTGTGGTGTGATTGATCACTTTTATGAGGGGACTTCAAAAAGCTTGTGGGAAAATGGAATGAAAAGACAATGGAATTTTCCACAAACTTCTTGAAACCCCCTTATATATGGTCTTTCTAGCTATGATCTTATAACTCCCACCAAAGGGATTGGATAGCTTGCTTATATTGTAGGTAGATGGTACCTTGTTGGATCACTACCATGCAAATAAGGTGTATATAGCCCTGATAAGGGTACTGGTTAGTTTTGCCATCCACTCGGCATAAAAGAAAGCCAATGCCAGAACCAAGAGGGGAGCCTCCCTACTATTATGAAAGACAGTCAGGATCCCTGTTCTCTAAGAATCTCCTTGACTTCAGGAGACAAAGAAAAAGCTACAGATGATGAGAAGCAGTGATAGCAGAAGCAACAGAACCAGAAGTCTGTCACATGACAATGTGGTAGAATTCTTGCCATGCAAAACAAAAAAGCTGAGTGCCTTCAAATAGGAGATTTGGCAGCCAAGTTGGGGTGCCTCCAGGCACTGGTTAGCAGAGCTAGAGATCTGAGTGCCTTTGGGTTAAGGCTTACTGGTAGAGACTAGGTTGCCTCTGGGTAGAGACTTAACAACAACAACCAGTGTCTTGGGTGACACTTGGCCTACTAGGGAAGAGATTGGACTAACCCAATAGGTTTGAAGAGTTGAGAGGCAAGAGGCCAAGGACCAGGGAGATACCTGCCTGTGGGCATGACCCAGTAGCTGTCCTGACTGAAGAAGTGGTTCCTCATCCTGAATTATAACCTGGACCTTAAGGTCAGTTTGAATCACGGGTGGTGGTTCAAAGTCACCAGCCGCTCCTCGGAAACCCTATACATGGTCACTATGAGTCAGAACTGACTCAGCAGCACTTAACAAACAACAAATTCCCTTGTAAGTCCCACAATTGTGCATATTGTGTGTGAGTATTGTGGCCATTTCCCAGTAGAAAAGAGAGTGCGTGGGAGTGGTAGCTGGCATCAGAATTAGCTTCAAATAATAAGAAGTTGAGGTATGGCTGACCTCTGCTTCATAGGAATCAACCTTGAGCTGATGCTGATGGTGATTCTTTATCCTCTTAGTGAATTAGAAAAGGTCATGCATCTGCCCAGGACATTTTTACAGTATTTGTATGATGAATGAATTCCTTTTCTTTGAGTCACTACTTCAGTCAACTCCCTTCTTACAGCTCATATAGGATCGTTTCCTTTTCATCTCCATCCTTGTGGTCATTCTCTTTCTTGTTTGCATTTCTACCAGAAGGTGAACAAGCAAGGCAAAGGAAATTCTCTTGTTTATGAGTAACTCTGATAAGAAAAAAAGTGTTATATAAAATGAGATTGAAACACTTGGCTAAAATGAGATTTTGGAGTTTATTCTGAATTTCATGTATCTATTTTGTTTCTCTTTGTCATTACCAGTTGCAGGTTGGCTTTTATTTTTTCTTCAAAGCCTTAACCAACTTTCCCTCTTTAATTTACAGCTAGTGGTGTGCTGTCATTTTTACGTCTCTGTTTATGACTTTCTTTTTTCCTCCAGATAGAATCTTTGTCTTCTTCTTTCTCCCTTACCTATTTGTGTGTCTTGAGGCCTCTGCTCACCATTTATGCTTCTCTACTGCTGCCCTGACACGGTTGTCACCATGCATTCTCCATTCAAAATCCATGGCTTCATCGTCTTTCATAGTTTGGTAATCTAGATATATAACTGCCTAGTGTACACTTCATTTTTGTCAGCCCATTAGCACACTACACTGTGTATTAAGCAGTAGTTTATTATTTTTCTCTTCAAATTGGTTCCTTTAGTATTTCTGTCTCAGTGGATACTATCTACTGTATTTGTTCTCATACTTTTTGGTATCAGAACCCTTTACACTCTTAAAAATTATTGAGGGCTCCAAGGAGCTTTTGTTTATGTAGATATTTATCAATATTAATGTATTAAAAATTAAAACCTTTCAAGATCACATTATTTTCTGCTTTGTAGTTTTTGTTGAAACTGTGTGATATAAGTAATGGAAAGCATTTTGAAAGAAATGAAAGGAAGAAAAGTTTTGAGATAATGTGGATTTTGCTACAGTTGCTAGGAAACATATATCCTAAGAGGTCTGTGGTGTTGGGGTGGTGAGATGAGACCTATTTTGTTATATTCATATAATTATATTGGCAAACACTGAGTGGGATAAGGTCTTCCCACTAAAACCCAGAGGTGGAAAATGTAGGTCGTCACTATATGTGACAGTGCTTCAAAAAGTCTGTGCAATAGTGGAATTCAAAGATAATAGATACTTCTGGGACAAGATGGTGGAGTGGGCAGATGTACTTGCTGATCACATCGACTGCAACAAAGACATGGGAGACCAAGTGAAAGACACGGATGGTGATCCAGGAACCTTGAGTTTCAGAGAATAAGACAGAGAGGTGGATTGAGTGATAACTGGAAGAGGAAGCTGAACAGGAGCAAGTGAACAAGAAGAAAGACAGGTAGGCAATCACCTGACTTGGAGCAGTGTGGCCATCTTGAGCTTTTGTGAGTGGCTGTCTATACAGTATCCTAGAGGCCTTGGGCCACTCTGGAGAGTGATAGCAAAGGGGTATGGTTCTCATTCCCCACACCATTGCCAGATCTGTGGGACCCCTTCTTGCATAGCCTGTGCTCTTGAGGTGCCTGAACCTGCCCTGAACTATGCTGCACAAACAGCAAACAGAGAACTGCTGTCATACTTCCAGGGTCTTGCACATCCACCAGAAGACAGGTGGTGAGTGCCAAAGAACACAATCAGTTATCAATTAAATATAAATACAACTCCACAATGTCTTGGAGATAACAGTTTCAGTGTACATGGAGAAACAAGACAGAGTGCCTCAAAATGACAAAAATACAAGGCCAGAAAATACCAGAAATGATATCGGAACTGACTGACTCATAGCATCCCAGTACACAACAGAACAAAACATTACCTGGTCCCGGCCCATCCTCACAATTGTTTTGTTATGTTTGAGCCCATTGTTTCTGCCACTTTGTCAATCCATCTTATTGGGAGTCTTGCTCTTTTTCACTGACCGTCCACTTGCATTGATGCCCTTCTCCAGATTGATCCCTCCAGACAACATATACAAAGAATGAGAGACAGAGCTTTGGCATCCTCACTTCTAAGGAGCATTCTGGCTGTACTTCTTCCAATGCAGATTTGTTTGGTTTTCTGACAATCCAAGGTAATTTCAACATTCTTCACTAAGTGCTCCTTAATTCAGATATATCAATTAATCTCTCCTATTCCTTATTCATTGTCCAAGTTTCACATGCAGATGAGATAATTGAAATACTATATATAGTACAGTATATAGTACAGTTTGTCGTACTGTGGTGGCTCGTGAGTTGCTGTGATTCTGAAAGCTATGCCACCGGTATTTTAAATACCAGCAGGGTCACCCATGGTGGACAGGTTTCAGATGAACTTCTAGACAAAGACAGACTAGGAAGAAGGAGTGATTAACTACTTTTGAGTATTTAGTCACAGAAAACCTTATGATTAACAGAGAAACACTGTCAGATATAGTGCCGGAAAATGAGACCCTCATGTTGGAAGTCACTCAAAATGCGACTGAGGAAGAGCTGCCTCCTCAAAGTAGAGTTGACCGCGATGACGGAGTGGAGTATAGACCGTGGGAGAAAAGCCCTCGGGACATTCATTTACTGAAGGGGCACAACTCAAAATGAAGAGAAACAGTGTAAACATCCATTGAAAATTGGAACATGGAATGTACGAAGTATGAATCTGGGAAAATTGGAAGTTGTCAAAAATGAGATGGAACGCATAAACATCGATATCTTAGGCATTAGTTGAGTTGAAATGGACTACTATTGGCCATTTTGAATCTGACAACCACATGGTTTACTATGCCGGGAATGACAAATTGAAGAGGAATGGTGTTGCATTCATCGTCAAAAAGAACATATCAAGATCAGTCATGAGGTACAACGCTGTCTATGATAGGATAATATCCATGCACCTACAAGGAAGCCCAGTTAATACCACTATTCAGATTTACTCACCAACCACTAAAGTGCCAGTGAGGATGAAATAGACCAATTCTCCTAACTTCTTCAATTTGAAATTGATCAAACATGCAATCAAGATGTATTGCTCATTACTGGTGATGGGAATGCAAAGGTTGGGAGCAAAGAGGAAGGACCAGTACTTGGAAAATATGGTCTTGATGATAGAAATGATGCTGGAGAAGCATGATAGAATTCTGCAAAACCAATGATTTGTTCGTTTCAAATATCTTCTTTAAACAGCATAAGAGATGACTAATACACATGGACCTCATCAGATGGAATATATAGAAATCAAATTGACTACATGTGCAGAAAGAGACAATGGAAAAGCTCCATATCATCAGTGAAAACAAGGCCAGGGGCAGACTGTGGAACAGACCATCAGTTACTCATATATACAAATTCAAACTGAAGCTGAAGAAAATGAAAACAAGTCCACGAGAGCCAAATTATGACCTTGAATATATCCCACCTGAATTTAGGGATCATCTGACGAACAGATTTGATACATCAACCACTAAAGACTGAAGATCAGAAGAGTTGTGGGATGACATCAAGAACATCATACATGAAGAAAGCAAAAAGTCATTGAGAAGACAAGAAATAAAGAAAAAGTGAAAATGAGCTTGGGGAACAAGAAGTATGAGTTTGGCAAGATCAGGGTTACAGAGTGTATGAGATAAGCTTTCCAAGTAAAATTTTTGTAGGATAGCCCTTGCCCTTAAGAATGTTGTCATGAAGGAAAAAAAATTCCTTGGCATAACTTTCTTGGTCTTTTTCTTCACCAATACATAATGTTTTCAATTTTCTTAAAACAACTTCTTAATAAGCCCTTGTGATTGTCCTATATCTTTTGATAAAATCTACCAAAATCACTCCATTGGAAGCCCAAAAAACAGTCGCCATAATCTTCTGAGCTGACTTCTCTACTTTGCATTTAACTTGCCTAGCTGATCACCTCAGAATCTGGATCTCTTTTTTTTTTCTTAAAGCATCCTAATGAGATTAACACAAGTGTGTTATTGGAAGAACTTGTTTGCAGCCATCTGTTGATCACAGAAACATGATACTTAAATATATATATTTTTGTTTGGAATAAACCTATGCATAAATAAACTGAAATCCTAGTAGCTATACTTTTTGTCTTACCCTTGTAATTTTCCTTTTCCCAGCAAGTATAGATTCTTGTTTTCTTCTTTATTAAATAGAGAGTTACCACTAAACTTTTTTTGGAAGGGATGCTATCATCCTTTCTGATTTCTTCCCCACTAGTCATTTGGAGTACTGGTGTGGTGCTGTAGGATAACACTGGGCCACAAGGTTAGTTTGAACCACAAGGTTGGCAGTTCAAACTCACTAGCTGTTCCTCAGAAACCATGTTACAGGGTTGCTATGAGTCAGAACCGACTCAATAGCACTTAACAACAATAGTCATTTGAGCATTGCAGTTCATGTTTTATTTTGAAGATGTTAATTAGCTTCAGTAATTATGTACTTTGAGGCATTTCTCGACATTTATATATGTTTGTATTTTTATCTAAAATAGGATGGGTTGGAGCTTGTTTACTTTTGTGTCTTTTTTCTGCTTTTAAGAAAAGATTGAATTCTGTAGTAGTAATATTTGTGTTAATCCACCTAGGTCTGGAATTTAGGGTTATTGGGAGATTTTTTATTCTGCCAGTACCCAAGAATATCAGATTTGTCTTTCTTCAGTATCATCTTGAGGTTACCAAGATTAGTTTTTCTTTAAGATGATGCATTATGTTGTGACTGGGTTTCAGAATCAGACCAGTATGGAAGATGCACTCTTATAAAGTCTTTGAATATGTACCCAGCTTGGTTTTGGGATACGTATAATGAGAAAGTGCATCTGCAACATGTTCTCTTTGTTACCACAGTTTTAATTATCAGTTGTGCCTTGCAGTGTGTTGTTGTTGGTTGCTGTTAAGTTGATCGCAACTCATCGCAACCCCATGTATGCAGAGCAGAACTGCTCCGCATGGTTTTGTTTTGTTTTTGTGTGTGTGATAAAACAATGTTTTAGTCACATAAGGAAGGGACAGAGCAAGGTCAGCTTCATTAGTGATTGTTGATCTTCCAGGACCTGTAGGATCTTGCTCCATAGCTGACCCAAGGAGGTGGTCTGCACCCACCCCTCTTGTACTGCAGATGAAGGGCTTCATTCTCTCCTTGTTGGAAACAGGTATAGAAGTGAGGTTGATTGGGTACCATATAATGCATAATTTCAACTAAGCAGTTCCCATGAATGTGCTCAGGGCAAAAGGGGAGGTATATGCTCACAGATCACTATTTATTGTAAGATGTATTCTGGGTCAAGACACTCCCGGAAGGAAGAAAGTCCCCATTCACATCCCATTCAAGAAACCAGGCAAACACATCCTAAGCTCAAGAGTCACAGGGAAAAGCTGCAGACGGTACTAGGACAGTCCTCTCCCACACTGTCAGTGTTTGCTGTATATATTTTGGAGCTTTGATGTAAGGGGCGTATGTGAATATACTTGGTACGTCTTCTGTTGAATTGACCTTTTTATCATTATGGAATGCCTTTCTTTGTCTCTTGTAGCAGATTTACTAAAAGTTATATTAATATAGTTACCACAGCACTCTTTTGGTTAATTTTTGCATTGCATTTTTTCCCCGTTTTATCACTTTCAACTTATTTATGTCTTTGAGTCTAAGGTGTATCTCTTAGAGCCAGTAGATAGATAGATTAGTTTTTTAAAAGCTGTTCTGTTGATCTCTGCCTTTTGATTGAGCATTTATAGGATTTTCAAGGCTGTGACCTTTTAGAAGTAGATCAAAAGGCCTGTCTTTCAAGGCATGCCTTCCAAAGCTTGCCTCTCTGTGGGTTTGAACCACCAACCTTTCAGCTAGTAGTCAAGCACGAAAAAGTCTCTGCCACCCAGGGACTCCTCGTATGCAGCATGTGCTGCTGAGTTTCCTTTTACCATACATCATTCTTAAAGCATCCTATATGTAATATGTAATGTTGCCTGGTTCTTTTAAATCTATTTCAAAATGCATTTGATTTCAAATCACCTACTTCTGCTTTAATATTCTAACATTTAAGTTGGAAGTGAATAGTCCTTGGAGAGAGAATGGATTAAAAAAAGCATAATATGAGGGGTCTTCAAAAATTTTCTGGAAAAAGGGAATTAAAAAATAATGGATTTTTCCCCATAAATTATTTGAAGCCCCCTCATGTGTTTTTGAGAGTGTGATGAAGTGTAGGGAATAGTTTGTAGATTTACTTTGAGTTCTTGGGATTGACCTAAAGGAGGTTGAGAACAAAAGGATGAGAGACACAAAGTGTGTTTCTTTTTCCTATTCTGCCTTTTGGACTTTCTACTACATCCCATCCTATTTGAATCTTAAAACCAGAGCTTTGGTACAATTTACTTAAGTGAATTATCCAATAATCCTCTATGGTAGAATTGTGTCTGAGTATTACAAGTGTTTCTATACAGTAAGGTGATGAAGAAGCTAAATTGAAGAGAACAGAAATGCCCTCATTTTAAAGACATACCCTGATGTTTTCATTTTTAAGGAAACTGTCCTGAAATTGGAGGCACCCTGGTGGTACAGTGGTTAAGTACTCGACTGTTAGCCAAAAGGTCAGCAGTTCAAACCCACCAGCTGCTCTGAGGGAGATGGATGTGACAGTAAAGATGTACAGCTTGGAAAATCTTGCAGGGCAGTTCTACTCTTGTCCTATAGGGTTGCTACGAGTTGGAATAGACTTGACAGCTGTGGGTTTTGTTTTCTTTTGTTCCTGAAATTGGAGCAGCCCTGTGGGATGCAGTGGTTAAGCTCTCAACTGCTAAGTAAAAGATTGGTAGTTCGAACCCACAAGCTGCTCCAAAGGAGCATCCGTCTGTATTTGTAAGATTACAGGCTTGGAAACTCTTGACCTTTATAAGCTCGCTAGGGGTTGGAATCAATTTGGCAGCAATTGTTTGGTCCTGAATTTAGAGGGAGCAGCTAAGTGAAGTAGCCATATGGTTATGCCAGGCTTGCTTGTGTATTATATTGATGCTGGGGTGTCATATAAACCACCCCATGCTTACCTTTTAGGAGTCCTGGTATGGTGACATAGGATGAACACTAGACTGATAATTGCAAGGTCAGTGGTTCAAACCCATCAGCTGCCTCTTGAAAATCCTATACAGGATCACTATGAGTTGGAACCGATTCAATGGCAACATTCTTGCCTTTTGGGACTAATGGCTTATTCAACAAATACTTAGTTGTGCGGGGCACTGTTCTGAGAGCAAGAGATATATAGCAATGAATAAACAGTTAAAAAAAATAAATATTCTTATGTTGCTGTAGGATAAGCATTGGACTGCTAACTGCAAGGTTAGTGGTTCAAACCCATGAGATGCTCCAGGAACCTTATGCAGGGTCCCTATGAGTCAGAACCGACTCAGTGGCACTTAACAACAACAATAGAACTTACATTTTAGTGCGTGAATGGTTGTAAAAAAAATAATACCATTAGACCTCTATGTTGTCGTTCAAAGAAATCCCTAAAATGAGATTCAGGAACAGCTTTGTTTTGCTTGTCATTGCTACTCTTTTGTCCTTTTTGCCCACACTAAGGAGCAGAGAGATGATAGAACATAGAATAAATAATAGCTTCAGTTTATCACAGATTTGCCGTGGACCAGATACCCTACACAATTATTTTGAAAATTACTTGGTCACACTAAAGTCTTAAGAAGGAGCTTTTGACTTGCTTATTTTACAAATAAGGAAAGTGAGGCTTAGAGAGGTGATTATATTTATTAAGAGCAAATAGCTGGTATGTGATAGGGTGAATGAGGCCTGCCCTTAACAATTTTAAGTCCCAGGTAAAAGCATGAACGGAAGCCTATATTCCATATGTTAGACAAATCTGTTTTCATAGTGACCTAAAACCTAAAAGGCCAGGTTGGCATTAGAATTCTTAGATTTCTCCAATTTCTAAGACAGAATGGGACAGTGCAGGGGTTAGTGTAGGGACACTCTGCAGGTTGTCTGTTTACACTCCTCATCTTCTGCTCTGTCCCCACCCTTCAGGCCATGGGTTGTGCACAACAGTGAGTATTGTCCCTAGAAGGACAGATCTTGGTAAGAGACCCACAGAAGGCTCTGGAATGTTTGTGAGGTAATTTAGGCAGGGAATTCTGGGATCTGGATTAAAATTGGGTATGGTAGAGTGAGATAGCTATGTCTGGTCACATGGATAATCTCACCTTGAGGGTTGGGGCAGATCAAAGGAAGACAGGAGTGGGGCCCAGAATAGGATCCCTTTACCATGTCTAAGGGTGAAACTGGGGCCAGGACTCAACCCCTGCTCCATCTGACTACACTTTGATCGATAGTAAAAAAGTGAGGATTTACAGAGAAAAGAAGTTGTAACTTACTCCTTATTGAAGTAGATAGAGTAGAGATGGAAGACAGTTGGTCTGACCATGTTATTGTATACCTGGAGAAGGGCTTTAAATGATCATGTTTTAAATGAGACAGTTTGTTTCATTTGAAAATATTTTTATTCTTAGAGTCTATAGAGAATTTAAGAGTTGGAAGGAAAAAACATCTTAGTTTTTTTCTGGTGCATTCTTCATGTAGTTTAAGTTGAATCGTGCAGTTATGAGCAGATAGCAAATTTATTTTCTAAAGACAAGTGAGGCAGAAGCATATTGGCCTCTTTACATATTGGTTTGTAGTTGATACTGAACAAGAATTTTTGAGATTTTATTTTGCTTAGTTAAAACAAAGTAATTCATAAAAGGGCAAGATTATGGTGTTTTGTTGTTTGTTTTTACATTTTTATTGTGAATTGAGTGAAAGTTTACAGGACAGATAATCAGTTTTACATTCAACAAATCATGTGCTTTGTTTCATTACAATGATTATAATTCCTTCCATGTACCATCAGTTAACAGTATTTCTCTCTATTCATTTTAGCTCTTTTTGTTTTTAAAACACTCAGGCATAGTATAATAATTTAAACCGCCAAAGGGCACATTCTGCAAGTCTGTCTCTGTTTCCTGGCCATCAGCTCTCAGTTCCTTTCTTTTATGAATCTAGACTCCTCATCTGCTCCCTCTCTCCATGTCCCCATCTCTGCTTCCATCTCTGGTATTGCTGCTTCTCTGGATAAGGTCCCACATTCCACTTGTGCTGTTTTTCCTTGATGGTCCTAGGGTCATCTGTTTCCGGTCTGCAGGATCAACTACTCCCCTGTTTTTGGTACAGAACTTCTACATTTACAATTGTGACAGTCGCAATTAGTCATAATAACAATTACTCACTACTGAATCATAAGAATCTTATCCCTATCTCTTATTTACCAGACCCATTCTAGACAAGCTGAAAACTATTCAGTGGGGACTCTTATCTTCCCTCACACACTCTTAAACTAAATTCCCTCCTGAAACCTTGTAAGCCAGTCACTTTGAGCCTTTATCACCCCCTTATTTTAGGTACCCAATGTCTAAATTGCCCGTCCCTGTCTATCCTGTATACAGATACAGAGGGGATAGTATTGATACTTGATCTGAAGACTCCTTCCCTCTCTCTTGATATTTTGAGCTATTAGCTACTACCTCCATGAGTATAGGTCAAGTTAATCCAATTGTAGCAATTAACCCTCGCTTCCTTTATCAAAAATTGTTTTTTATCTTCCTCTGGTTGAGTTCTGATTATCAAGCCATGGAGGCTAGGTCAAATGGGTACTGTCTGCAAGTTTGGGTGTTCTTGTGCATCTACCCTCACTTTGTATCCGCTGGATGCTTCACTCTCAGCTCTAGCCCTCTGTGTCTATGTCTTTGTCCATGGGCTCAGATGTCTCCAGGTCTCACCACACTTTGGACCAAGCAGCCCTTTCTTTTTTTTTTTCTTCCTGTATCTTTATTTACTTATTTATTTATTAAATGTTTTTATTTTGGATTGAGTGAAAGTTTACAGGGCACATCATCAGCTTCACATTCAACCATTCATATAGCTTGTTTCATTACATTGATTATTATCCCCTGCATATATCATCAGTTAACAGTGTTTCTCTCTATCCTCTTTAGCTTTTTTTTTTGGGTGGGGGGAACTTGCCTTTTTGGAATTTACAGTCTCGGCTTTTAGGGAAGGTTTTTACATTTGTCTATGGATATCCAGGGCTCATGTATGAGATTACTAACAAGCATTACTGAATAATCAGATGAGGGACAGTTTACTATGTCTACTAGGTAGCTAAAGTCTGATCCTCAGAGCCTATGGTTTGGACGGTCAACAACGCTTGGGCCCACAGGGTCTTGACCCCCTGACCGGGTCTGCACGGTCTGCATCAGATTCCCCCTTATTTATCGTTTGTTTAAGGGACGCTGCCTGTCTTAGGCGGTCAGCGCGAATTCCTCCCAAGCAGCCCTTTCTTGTCTCTTTCTCATCTCCAGGTCAACGGGAGTCTATGGAACGTTGTTGAACTCAGCCCATTTCTTCATTGCTGCCTTTCCCCTTCTGCTCACCAGTAGACCAGTGTGGTCACCAGCAAGCTTACATGCCTGCTCATATGTTCGCTTTGCATTTTCAGACTTAAAGATGGGTTTTGTTCTGAAGGGACTTGATTCCTTGCCTTGATGGTTTAAGATTATGTTTTTTTTAAAGTTTTATATCGGACTTTTATAGGTATAGTAGGCTTCATTAGAGTTATCTAACCGATCTTAAAATTTTCACAGGTGTCCAGACATGATTTAAGATGTATAATTGATCTCAGACCTATGAACAAAGAAGAGTATGTATTTTTATTGGCATGGGGAAATGCAATTTTAGATCAGAATGTTTTCTTTATCACACATGTTGAATTTGACTTTGTGGGATCTGTTTAGATTGTAGACACTCTTGTAGTCCTCAAGACACCAGTCTTAGATTGACTGTTCAGCCATACTAGTCATCAAACCCCATATTTTATTTGAGTTGGATTGAATTGTTCCCCCGAACTGTGTTTTTAGAGCTTATCTCTGTGCCTGTGGTTATGTTGTTATGTGCCATCGAGTCGGTTCCGACCCATAGCGACCCTGTATAGGGTTTCCGAGGGTGTAAATCTTTACGGGAGTAGAAAGCCTC
>NW_006408551.1:3849506-3862126 GCF_000296735.1 Chrysochloris asiatica | reverse complement strand
TTCCGACCCATAGCGACCCTGTATAGGGTTTCCGAGGGTGTAAATCTTTACGGGAGTAGAAAGCCTCATCTTTCTCCCGCGGAGCAGCTGGTAGTAATAGATTGTCTTTTTTATTTATGTTAATAAGACAGGGTTAGTGTAGGGTTTGTTTTAAATCAATCTCTTCATTGAATTATAAAGGAAATTAGGGAAGTGAAAGAAGCAGAGATGGGGGAAGAGATGCCAAACCACATGAAAATCACCCAGGAGCAGAAAGCTCAAAGAGGCAAGAAACTTCCTCCAGAGCCCAGAGAGCCTTCTCTTAGAGCCAGCTATCTGAATTCAGACTTCTAGCATCCTAAACTGTGAGAAAATAAATTTCTGTTTGTTAAGGCCACCCATTTGTGGTATTTCTGTTATAGCAACTCTAAGTAATTAAGTAGGTTGAATTAACTATCTGCATTAACTCAGGATCTTAGATTATTCCTATCTAATTATAATCCCACCTGTTTTATTGGAGTTGGAGTTTAATTTAAATCTGGGAAGATCATATTCATGACTTCTGTTCAATTTCCAAGCCATCCTTTTGATCAATGAATAAGAATTAATGAATTTGCATGCTTGTGCCTGTTGTTGTTAAGTGCCATCTAGTTGATTCTGACTCATAGTGATACCGTACAGGGTTTCTGAGGAGTAGATGGTGGGTTTGAACCTCTGACCATGTGATTCACAGTCCAGTGCTTATTCTAGGGTGTCACACAAGGAGCCCATGTGCCTGTTAATGGTGGGAAAAAAATGAATAGAAAAATCCTGTGCTTAATGTAGTAGATAATACTGGAAGCATATTGTTAATGATGTTAAGTGATGTCAAGTTGGTTCTGATGAATAATCGAACCTGCATAGGGTTTCCGAGGAGCAGCTGGTGAGTTTGAACTACCGACCTTGCAGTCCAGTATTTATCCTACAGCACCACACCAGGACTCAAAAAGCATAATTAGTGAAAATAAATCTAAATTTGAAGTTGTTTCAAGATCTTTGTGATGTGAAAAACAGAAGTTTTGCCTTATAATTAAACAGAAAAAATGTTATCTTAGTTATCTAGTACTACTTACTATAACTGCAATACCACATGTTGATGGCTTTAGCAAGTGAAAATTTATTTCTCGCAGTTTAGGAGGCTGTAAGTTTGGATTCAGAGCACTGACTCTAGAGAAGGGTCCTTGTTTCCTGTCAGCATTTATAGGCCCAGCAATCCTTGGAGTTCTCTATGTGTCATGGCATCACAGTTCTTCAGGATCTAGGAGCTTCACATTGCAGGGACCCCTGGCCCAAAGGATGCACTCCACCCTCAGCTCTTCTTTCTTGGTGGTAGTGGATCCCTCTTTCTCTGCTCATGTCTCTCTCCTTTTATCTCTTGCAAGATAAAAGGTGTTGCATGCCACACCCTAAGGAATCTCCCATACATTGGATCAGGGTTATGGTGTGATTAAGGGTGGTTTGTCCTATCCTTAATCTTTTTATTGGTACATCATAGGGGATCATCACATAACTGCTAAACCACTGAGAATCATGGCCCAGCCAAGTCGACACATGTTTTTGGAGTATACAGTTTAATCCATGATTCATGTCTAATTATGTCATTTGGATTTGTTTTCTCTATGATGCCTGTTGTTGTTGTTGTTGTTAAGTGCCATCAAGTCGGGTCCGACCCATAGCGACCCTGTACAGGGTTTCCAAGAGTGTAAATCTTTACGGGAGTAGAAAGCCTCATCTTTCTCCCGCGGAACAGCTGGTAGTTTCGAACCGCTGACCTTAAGGTTTGCAGCCCGATTCGTAACCAGAGTTGGGAAAAATACTATGATTTATTTAATATCTCTCTTGCTATCAGATTTGCCAAGCTCCTGATAATTTTTTTTTTTTTTAATGTTTTTATTTTGGATTGAGTGAAAGTTTACAGGGCACATCATCAGCTTCACATTCAACCATTCATATAGCTTGTTTCATTACATTGAGTATTATCCCCTCCATATATCATCAGTTAACAGTGTTTCTCTCTATCCTCTTTAGCTTTTTTTTTTTTGGGTCAGGGGAACTTGCCTTTTTGGAATTTACAGTCTCGGCTTTTAGGGAAGGTTTTTACATTTGTCTGTGGATATCCAGGGCTCATGTATGAGATTACTAACAAGCATTACTGAATAATCAGATGAGGGACAGTTTGCTATGTCTACTAGGTGGCTAAAGTCTGATCCTCAGAGCCTATGGTTTGGACGGTCAACAACGCTTGGGCCCACAGGGTCTTGACCTCCTGACCGGGTCTGCACGGTCTGCATCAGATTCCCCCTTATTTATTGTTTGTTTAAGGGACGCTGTCTGTGTTAGGTGGTCAGTGCGAATTCCTCAGTCTTCCCCGTCATCGAAACTCATTGCAGCATGGCAATGGCTCTGTCTTAGGTTGCCGAGGTTCCACGTGATCCTTACCCATCTCTGGCCACACGTCCAGCATAAACAGCCACCATCCGAGGAAGGCAAGGAGGGAGGAGATCGGCTGGGGACCCCATATGCAAGACGTTGCCAGCCCACCACCTGCTCTAAGGTGACCAAGCAGGATCACTATGCTGAGGTTCAATCAAGTTCTTTCCTGATAAATTTTTGTTTTTGAAAAAGTACATTTGGATTCTGACATCTTTTTTGAGTGACAATTTCACCAGCATCCTGTATTGAAATGGGTAGGGGAATTTGTTGACATAAATCCATTTTCTCTCTGACTTCTGATTCCCCACCTAGACTCACTAGCTTATGGTCTATTTTTAAATCCTGCTGCTGTGTTCTGTATTGCAGCAGTTCTTTTCCTGAATTATTTATCATTGTTTGGAGCTGAATGGAGCAGTATGTTTTTCACCACTGTTCATTATAACCCACGTGTCTGTCTTCAACTTGGTTGACAGATTTGGTTCATGTTAAATCCCGCTGGCCTAACCTGAGAATCCTGCAAGGCAGTATGGGAACAGGGCACAATCTGTGCTATAAGATTATTCAGGCATTCATTGTTACTTTGTTTCAGCAGCAGTGGGAGAAAGAAGATGTGGCAATGTTTCTCCCTTATACTCTGCTCAGAGATAAAGATTATGTTGCTTGGTTTTGTGATGACTTTTTGTTTTGTTTTTATAGTTACTGTATTGAAGCTGCTTATTTAAGAGAGAGAAAGGGGAAATCCCTATGAAAAAAACACAGAATTAAATTAGATTAATTTTAGCTATAAATATGACCTGGATACTTGGACATATTTTGAAAATACCTGATTTGGAACATGGTTTATGAGATTGTTTTTGTGGGGAGTAGCTCTTCTTTGTATCATAACAAACTATGGATAAGATTGCAAAGAATCGGTGTTCCAGAACAGTCAGTTGTGCTCATGAGAAAACCTGTATTTAGACCAAGAGGTAGTCGTTAAAACAGAACAAGGGAAAGCTGAAAGGTGTATGCCAGGGATTGTATCCTTTCTCCATACTTACACTACTCAGTCTGTATGCTGAGCAAATAATCTGAGAAACTGGATTATATGGAGAAGAATATGGCATCAGGATTGGAGGAAAACTCATTAATAACCTGTGATATGCAGATGAAACAGCTGGCTGGAAGCAAAGAGAACTTCAAATATTTACTGATAGAAATCAAAGACTCCAGCCTTTAGTATGGATTGCACCTCAATATAAAGAAAACAAAAATTCTCACAACTGGCCAAATAAATAATATCATGATAAATGGACAAAAGATTGAAGTTGTCAAAGACTTCATTTTGCTTGAATCCATAATCAGTGTTCATGGAAGCAGCATCATGAAATCAGAAGATGTACTGCAGTAGGCATATCTGTTGCAAAAGACCTCTTTCAAGTGGTAAGAGCAAAGAATGTCACTTTGAGATCTAAGGCATGCTTGACCCAAGCTATTGTACTTTCAGTCACCTCATATGCATGTGAAAGTTGGTCAGTGAATAAAGAAAACCAGGCAAGAAGTGATACTTTTGAATTATGATGTTGGAGAAGAATATCGAAACTACCATGGATTGCCAGAAGAACAAATAATTCTGTCTTGGAAGAAGTACAGCCAGAATGCTCCTTAGAAGCTAGGATACCAAGACTTTGTCTCTCATTCTTTGTACATGTTGTCAGGAGGGATTAATTCCTGGAGAAGGACATCATTCTTGGTAAAGTGGAGGGTCGTTGAAAAAGAGGAAAACGCTCCCCCACAACTAGATGGATTGACAAAGTAGCAGCAACAATGGGCTCAAATATAACAATTGTGAGGATGGCACAAGACTAGGCGGTGTACTTTTGTGCATGGGTTCGCTGTGAGTTGGAATCGAATCACTGGCACATAACAGCATTTCTTTTTATTGTCTAGTGTTTCACCTCTCAGCATATAGGCTTAGAAGTGTTGGCTGCTGTCTGTCATTGATCACGTGGATCAAAGGAGCTGGTAATAACTCTTGTCCAGTTGGGCTCTATGGACACAATTGCTATCTCCTTTAGAGTGGGAAAGAGGAGAAACCCTCCCGTTTGCACACAAAAAGCAACACACTTAATAAACAAGCAACCAACCAACATTGAAAAGATAGAATAATAAAGAGAAAAAATAAAATAAAAGTAGGCAGCAACCAGAAAAAAATGTAAAGACTATAAAGACAAAAGAGGAATAAGGAAATGGAAGTTATAGGAGGAAGGGGGAAAAAAACTTCAGAATAACTAAAAAGGGAAAAGAGGGACAGGATAATGGAACTATAGAAGAGGAAAATAAGAGAGGAAGTAAAAGGAAGAAATTTTAGAAAAACTTGGGAGAGGGTAGATGAAAAGAGGAAGAGAATAAAGAGTAGTAGAGAAAGATCAAAAAGTGAGAGGGAAAAAGGGGGACATGAGAAGGAAAGAAAGAAGACAAAAATGGATATTGTTGTTAAATGCCATCACCTAAAATTCAAGGGCATAAAAAAGGAAGAGAAGAAAGAATAAACAAAACATTGGAACAAAAGGAAAAAAATGAAACCCCAAAACAAAAAAAACAGTGCAGCCGTTTTTTTCCAACACAAAAAACAGTGTTGGACTTGGAGAGGAGAAAACTTTTGGGGGATCCTGCAAGCCACAGAGCTCACTAGGTGGGTGTAAGAGGGATGTGACAGCAGAGTTCCTCATCCTAGATGGAGTTCATGTCTGCCTCTCTGTTATCTGTGTTCAGGGCACTTGATCCTGAAGGCCCTTGATGGAGCTTGTTTCAGTGTCTGTAAAGAAGATAGGGCAGCTCAGAGCAGGGTAACTGATAGAATGTCAGTCTGGTGGCTCTGTTTGTTCTATAGGTGTGGAACCTTGCCTTCTTGAATGTAGGCACCAAATTGATGCAGCTGGTCCCTACACTGGTGTGGCTCTCTAATTCCTGGAGAACAGGATGAGGGTGGAAACTGGCCACACCTTTGGTCACCAGAGTAGTGTTGGGAAAAAGAAGGAATCACACCGATTCTTGAGTCTCTTCTGCCAGGCCCCACCTTCTGTCGCCAAAACTGCTCACAATAGTTCAAGCTGATTGCACCATGTCTGGCCAGCCAATCACTAGTCATTCACCGTTTCTCGTCATCCCTCCTAGCAAGCATACAATCTACTTTTGTAAACTTTCCTCTGAATTTCGGGATTCTAAGATTTTCATCTGTGTCTGTTTCATTTAATCTCTCATATTTTTTGTTGTAGAGGGTCTGTGTAGTGTGTCTGCTATCTTGCCAGAAGTCCTTTTGTTTTCATCTACTAGGATGATAAAATATTTTTATACTTTAAACCAATACAAGATCTTTGTCCTTATGCCAGCGTGTGATCAGTGCTACTAGCCCAGGAACTAGTATTTCACTGCTACCTCTCCTGTTGTTATTATTTCATTCCCGTCATACTGACTTTCTTACATAAATCCTACATTTCTCAGCAGTACCTTAGGGTAGCCAATTGACATATTGTTTTGAGATTTTCATAAAACAGATTTCTTTGGACTGGTCAGCTAAATTAAACTAGGTTGCATCTGCTATCTTTCGTTTATGCGTTTAGTCTCCTTCAGCTTACTTTGGTCTTCTCTTTTGGCCAATACATTTCCATGGCTACTTGAAAAATCCAGTTGCATTCTCTACATTCCTTGATTCAAGCTACCCAACTAGTACTCATTTGTATGAATCTTCAGTTTTAAAGTTGCTGTGTAGACAGTAGGATCCCTGATACAGTGGTTAAAGTGTTCCTTGGCCAACCCAAAGCCAGTGATTCAAACCCATCAGCCCCTCCATACAAGAAAGATGTGGCAATCTAGTTCTGTAAAGATTTACAGCCTTAGAAACCCTAGGGTTCTTCTGCTGTTCTTCTGCTCGGTCCTGTCATTGTTGTTGTTGTTATGTGCCATGGAGTCAGTTCCGACTCATAGCGACCTTGTACAGGGTTCCCGAGGCTGTAAATCTTTATGGGAGCAGACAGACTCATCTTTCTCAGGCTTAACAGCTAGTAGTTTCAAACTGCTGACTATGAGATTAGCAGCCTGATTCGTAACCACTGTGTACCAGAGCTCTGTCCTATAGGGTCATTATTAGTTGGAATTAACTAGATTGTGGTTTAGTGTGTTTTTTTTGTTTGTTTTTGATGGGAACAAAAAAGAGATTTAAAGCACAGTCCTTGAACTCCAGAAGTTATAATGTTAGGGGGTAAATGAGATGAATTCCCATGCTTTTTTCTGTGATGTTTCAGATTTTTTGATACTTTTACATTTCTCCTATGGTTGTTAAGTAACATTGAGTTGGTTCTGACTCATAGCCACCAACCTTGTGGTTAGCAGTCCAATTCTTATCCTGTAGAGCCACACAAGGACTCCTGAATTTCAAATATGTTTATTTAATTCTACATTTAAATTGTAAGAAAAAGAGTGGATTTTCCCCCTCAGGTATTATATGTACTATTGCTACTACTCCTAACACCTGTAGGCATCTACCTGCCTTTCCATGGGGCAGATTCATGGATAATTACCAGCGGATAAAGGGGATCCTGGGTATTAGGATACAACAAAATGTGCAAAGATCTGGAATCAGAAAACCAAAAGGGAAGAACACTTTCAGCATTTCTCAAGCTGGGGGAACTGAAGAAAAATTCAAGCCTCAACTTGCATTATTGAAAGATTCTGTGGGCAAATTTTTGAATGATGCAGAAAGCATCAAGAGAAGATGGAAGGAATACACAGAGTCACTGTACCAAAAGGCAATGGTTAATGTTCAACCATTTCAAAAGGTAGCATATGATCAAGAGCCAATGATACTGAAGGAAGAAGTCCAAGGTACATTGAAGGAATTGGCAAAGAACAAGGCACCAGGAATTGATGGTTGAAATCTTTCAAGAAAGTGATGCAGCACAGATGGCACTCACTCATCTCTGCCAAGAAATATGGAAGACAACTATCTGGACGACTGACTGGAAGAGATCCATATTTGTGCCCCAACACATTCCAAAGAGAGGTGACCCAACGGGATGCAGAAATCATCGGACAGTTTCTTTGATACCCCATGCCAGTAAAGTTTTGCTAAAGATAATACAGAAACGGCTACAATCATACATTGACAGAGAACTTCCAGAGGTTCAAGCTGGATTCAGAAGAGGCCAGGGAATGAGGGATATCATTGCTGATGTCCGATGGGTCTTGGCTGAAAGCAGAGAATATCAGAAAAATGTTTACCTGTGCTTTATTAACTACGCAAAGGCTTTTGATTGTGTGGATCATGACAAGATATGGACAACATTGAGAAGTATGAGTATTCCGGAGCACTTAATTGTGCTCTTGAGGAATATGTACCTGGACCCAAAGGCAGTTGTTAAAACCGAACATGGGAATACTGAATGTTTTAAAATTAAGAAAGGTGTGCGACAAGGTTGTATTCTTTCTCCATTCTTATTCAACCTGTATGCTGAGCAAAGAATCCGACAAGCTGGATTCTATGAAGAAAAACATGGCATCAGGATTGGAGGAAGACTCATTAACAACCTGTGATATGCAGATGATACAACTTTGCGTGCTGATAGTGAAGAGGACGTAAAACATTTACTGATGAAGATCAAAGAGCACAGCCTTCAGTATGGATTACATCTAAATGTAAAGAAAACAGAAATCCTCACCACTGGACCAATAAACATTCTTATCAATGGAGAAAAGATTGAAGTTGTCAAGGACTTCATTCTTTTTGGATCAACTATCAACACTTATGGAAACACCAGTCAAGAGATCAAACAACGTATTGCCTTAGGCAAACCTGCTGCATAGGAACTCTTTAAAGTGTTGAAGAGCAGAGATGTCAGCTTGAGGACTAAGGTGAGCCTGACCCAAGCTATAGTATTTTCAATAATCTCACATGCATGAGAAAGCTGGACAGTGAGTGAATAAGGAAGACCTTAGAAGAATTGATGCTTTTGAATTATGGTGTTGGAGGAAAATATTCAAAGTGCCATGAGCTGCCAAAAGAACCAATAGATCTGTTTTGGAAGAAGTACAGCCAGAGTGCTCCTTATAGGTCAAGATGGCCAAATTTCGTCTCTCTTACATTGGACATACTGTTAGGAGGGACCAGTCGCTGGAGAAGGATATGATGTTTGGTAAGGTGGAGGGTCAGAGAAAAAGAGGAAGAACCCCAACAAGATACATTAGCCAAGTGGCAGCATCGATGAACTCAAGTGTGGCAACAATAGTGAGGTTGGCCGAGGAGAGGGCAGTGTTCGGTCTGCTGTGCATAAGGTTGCTATGGGTCGGTACCTACTCATTGGCACCTAACTACAATAACAACAGCAACAGGTTTTAGGAAGTCTCTACTTTGTTCTTTTATAATAATGAAAATACTGTGAATTAAAAGTCTTACTTCAAATTATATTTTCTAAACTAAAATGATTCTGCCTACAAATTGCAAGTACAATAAGTGACATCTTAGGTTTCTAAAAGGAGTCCTGGTGTGGTGGTATAGGATAAACACTGGACTACTAGCACAAGGTTGGTGTTTCACTCAACCACTCCTTGGAAACCCTACAAAGGATTACTATGAGTCCTAACCCACTCCAACAACAGGTTTCTAAAATAGCCATTTGTGATAATGTTGATAGTTAACTCTATGATGATTGGCTATGAGCTGGCATAGTTAACGCTGATGATTGGCTGTGAGCAACCAATCAATTGAAAGGATGGTTTCCTTGGCTTGTGGCATGCTCCCAATATAATGGACATGCAGGAAAGACTCACACTCTTCCCCACTGGATCTGGGTCAAGTTCCAATCTCTAATTCTTTGAACCTGAGCTAGAACCTGCTTTATTGTGTGTTTGCATGCTGGGCCTCCCACTGTGTGTGCCTGGAAAACCAGAAACCCACCAGAGAGCTCTTAATGCCTGTTTCCGTTGCCCTGGCTTGCACGCACATCACTGGTTCTGAAGCACACCTGCCCAGATCTTGGTTACCCGTCACCCTCTTGCCGCCCCTGCTCCAGTGCCAAAGTTGACTGTCACCCTGTTGCCTTCTGGAGTAGTCCTGATTCACTTGCCCTGCACTTGGATGCTCCTATTTCTACAATTGTGAGCCATTTTCTTTATACAAATTTCTCTTCATATATGTAAATAAATATAATCAGCACTGGTGTTGTTTCTCTAGAGAGCACAGCTTAAGACACCATTCAGGTTTTGTCTTCCTAACAAAGTTGTTAAATGCCATTGAGTTGGTTCCAACTTATAGTGACCCCGTGTAGGGCTTCTGAGGAGCAGCTGGTGGGTTTGAACTGCCAACCTTGTGGTAGTAGCCTAGTGCTTATCCTACAGTGCTACAACAGGACTCCAAAGTTAATACATGTTTATTATTGAAGGGTTAAAAGAGGCCTGGCTTACTTAGGCTAAAGTCTGTCTTTAATGATCTTCATTTTATATCCTGTTCTTAATAAATTTGAGTCCACACCAGTTTATTGTGAAAGTCTTTTAGATGACTTTCTGAATCAGAAACCCATAGTATCTGCAGATCTGTTAAACTCATTTTCTAAACTCTCATAATACTCATGAAAGTTAGTGATGAAGCTATGCTTCATGTTCCTGATCTCTTGGAGATCATACAGTGATGTTGAGATGTTAGGATGGATTAAAGTTGGGGACTAGGGTTGTTGTTGTTGTTGTCAGGTGCCATTGAGTCGGAACTGACTCATAGCTACCCCATGCACAGCAGAACGAAACAATGTCCGATCCTGGGCCAACCCACTACCGCTGCCACACTTGAGTCCACCAATGATGCCACCTGGCCAATCCATCTCGTTAGGGGTCCTCCTCTTTTTCTCTGACCCTCCACCTTACCCAGCATGACATCCTTCTCCAGCAACTGTTCCCTGCTGACAATATGTCCCAAGTATGAGAGACGAAGCGTAGCCATCCTGGCCTCCAAGGAGCACTCTGGCTGCACTTCTTCCAAAACAGATCTATTGGTTCTTTTGGCAGTCCATGGCACTTTTAGTATTCTCCTCCAACACCACAACTCAAAGGCATCAATTCTTCTACGATCTTCCTTATTCACTGTCCAGCTTTCGCATCCATATGAGGCTATTGAAAACACCATGGCCTGGGTCAGGTGCACCTTAGTCCTCAAGCTGACATCTCTGCTCTTCAATACTTTAAAAAGTTCCTGTGCAGCAGATTTGTCCAATGAAATACGTCGTCTGATCTGACTGCTGCTTACGTGAGTGGTGATAGTTGATCCAAGAAGAATGAAGTCCTTGACAACTTCAATCTTTTCTCCATTGATAAGAATGTTGTTTATTGGGACTAGGGTTAGCCAACAAGAAAAAGAGTTTCATGGATGATTAGAATGAAAACTATGTGAGGTTACTTTATTTTCCCTGTCTGTCTGTAGGAAATCAATCTCTTGACCACTCGCACTACCTTCTTTGCCCCACCCCTGCCACACTGGCTGGATCCGCAGCCCTAACCCTGCTGACTATGCTAGTTGACTATTCAGGCGTAACCAGAAAGGGAATGGAGTTAATTAAAATTTTTTGAACCATGTAAATAAAATTTGAGCTTTTTCTCTAAAAAGTTAAATATATAAAAATTAAATTTTTAAAAATGTGGCTCTAAGGTGATAGATCGATTCCCCCAGACACCTGAGAAATATAAATTCAAATCATCCTTGGTGATGAAACATACCTCAACCTGGCTTCAAAGAATTCCCAAAGATACATTGCCAATAACTATGAGATTATGAGAATACTAAAATATAAAAAGAAACAAGTCACTATGATTAAGAATCAACAGAAACGACTGAGCCAGGCCCATAGAAATGTCAGGTTTTGGAACTATTAAGTATAGAATATAAATGATGTAGTTGTTAATTCCAACTCATAGCAACTCTGTATAGGATTTCCAAGGAGTGGCTGGTAAGTTTGAACTGCTCAATCTTGCAGTTTCAGTGAACTTGTGGTCCATTGCTTATCCACCAGCACTATACCAGGACTCCAGAATATAAATAAGTATATTTAATTAAATAAAACTAAATAAAAACAGAATAAATCAAGACAGGCAAGTGTGTAAAATAAACAATTTGATATATTTGAAATAAAACATACAATAATTAGAAATGTAAACCTCAGTGGAAGGGTACTTTCAGTTCCTTTTATGATGGAATAACAAATTTGATTTTTACCTCCATTTTAAACACAAAATTCTGGGAAAATGCCTGAAAAAACTTGTTCTCAAACATTGAACAAAGGGCAGCACAAAATAATAATAATCACTGAGAAAATAGAAATAACTAAGGTGATTTGATTGCCCAGCCTTCATCCTGGAGAATGTTTCCAGACTGAAGCATGGAGGATGGGAAGAGAAATCAATAGAGCTGTTGATTTCCCTGTGCTGAGGAGACTGATTTCAGGGAAGCCAAAACAGCTGGACTTTATAGGTTAGACTATTGGAGAGGAGAGAACTTCACAAGAACGAGACTGCCAGAGATCCTCAGAGATCCCTTTAAATCTGCACTGTCTATTACAGTAATCACTTCACATTTATGGGTATTTAAATAAAATTGAGAATTCAGTTCCCCAGTTGTACTAACCCCCTTGCAAGGGCTCAATAGCCACAATTCCATCATTGCAGAATGTTCTATTGGCCATTACTGACTTAAACTACAGCTGAGTACTAATCAGAGAATACAATTCATAATCAATAGGAATAGGACTAGAAGCTACCCAAATGTAGAAAAAGAACATAGTTATAATAATTCCATATATGGGAGCTTCAAAAAGTTCATGGAAAGTGGAATTTAAAGATAATAGAATTTTTCCATGAACCTTTTGAAGCCCCTTCCTACCTCCAGTGTGTTCAAGAAACTAGAGGAAAGATTGTGAATGGGATTAATTAATGGCAGATTAGGCATTATAGAAGAAAAGATGGGTGAATTTGCAGACCCAGTAGTAGAAATTCCCCAAAATAAGAGATACTCAAAACAAAAACAAATGAAAGGAGCGTTTGAGCCATGGAACAGCATGAAACAGCCTAAGAATGTATGTAATCAGAGCCTTGGGAGAGAAGAATGGACAGTAATGGGAGGGAAAAAAAAGTATATATATATATATATATATATA
>NW_006408551.1:3844503-3849406 GCF_000296735.1 Chrysochloris asiatica | reverse complement strand
GGACCTGGGAGACAATAAGTAAAGATCCAACATTCATATCAATGTAGCCTCAGAAGGAGAAGACAGTAGAGCTGATAATATATTTGAAGAAATAACAACAGAACGAGTTCTACATTTCATGAAAATCTATACCCACAGATTCAAAAAGAATATTAAAATGTTCTCAATCACTGATTTTGAACAATCTGATTATGATGTACATACATTAGGGTAGCTCACTCCATGGATTTTCTGTGTTGGCCTCTTAGAGCTTTTTGATCTGTGGAAACACAAACTGAAAAAGATCATGAAGATAGCTACTCCAAAGCACATCTTAATGAAATTGTTTAAAATCAAGCAATAAAGCAAAAAATCTTAAAAGCAAACAGAGGATGGAAGGGAAAGACACACTACATACACAAGAAATAAGAATGATAGCAACCTTTATATCAGAATCATTATAAGACAAAAAGTACTGGAATGGTAACATCAAAGTGCTGAAAGAAAAAAACATGTCAACCTAAAATTCTGTATGCAGGGAAAATACCATTCAAAACTAAAGGTGAAAATGTCCAGAGTAGGTAGATGGGCTGGGAATGGAAATGGAAGGGGGTAGTTACTGCATAATTAGCATGTACTTCTTTTTAGGAGGGATGAAAATACTCTAAAATGTATTTTGATGATGGATGTACACTTTTGACTATACTATAAACCACTGACTTGTACACTTTTAAGTGGGTGAATTGTATGGTATGTGAGTATCACAGTAAAAATGAAGTAAAGTATTTTATAGACATATGAGAACTTAGAGAATTCACCATCATTAGACCACCATTGCAAGAAATGTTAAAGGCAGGAGTAAATGACACCAGATAGAAATATAAATTTGAATAAAAGAATGAAGAACAGCAAAAATGGAAAATATTTCAAAAACCCTTTACTTTAAAAAATCGCTTAAAAGATAATTATTTTATAAAACAAACCATATTGTGGGTTTATATATATGTGTGTGTGTTAATGTTAGAAGGTACTTGTTACAAATGTAGAATGATCTATTTCTTGAAGATAGATTTTGATAAATTAAAAACTTGGTCTGTAAAACCCAAAGAAACCTAAAAAAAAAATAATAATAAAGCAAGAGTTATATCTAAAAATGCAATAAAGAAGATTAAAATAATGTCAGAAAAGGGAAAAGTGAACAAATTAGGTAAGTAGAAAACAACTAACAAGGTGGCAGATTTTTAGGGAAAAATATTACCATGGATAATAAGGATTATATCATAATGCAAAGGAGGTCAGTTCTTCAGTAGAACCTAACAAATCCTAAATATGTTTACACTGAATAACAGAGCTTCAAAATACATGAAGCAAAAAACAATAGAATTGACAAGACAAATAGATAATCTACCAGTACAGCTGGAGATTTCAAGATATCTCTCAACAGTTGATAAAGCAAGTAGACCAAAAATTTATTAAATCCGTCATTTTCGTGACCAAATTGGCATTTGGAGTCCTGTTGTGACACTGTGGGTTAATGCACTGGATTGCAAAGTTTGTTTGAACCTCAAGGTTAGCGGTTCAAACTAACCTGTCACTCCTTGGAAACCCTGTTGTTGTTGTTGTCAGGCGCCATCGAGTCGGAACCGACTCATAGTGACCCCATGCACAGCAAAACGAAACAATGCCCGATCCTGGGCCAACCTCACTACCACTGCCACACTTGACGCCATCAGTGATACCATCTGGTTGATCCATCTCATTGGGGGTCTTCCTCTTTTTCTCTGACCCTCCATCTTACCCAGCATGACATCCTTCTCCAGCAACTGTTCCCTGCTGACAATATGTCCCAAGTATGAGAGACGAAGCGTAGCCATCCTGGCCTCCAAGGAGCACTCTGGCTGTACTTCTTCCAAAACAGATCTACTGGTTCTTTTGGCAGTCCATGGCACTTTTAGTATTCTCCTCCAACACCACAACTCAAAGGCATCAATTCTTCTATGATCTTCCTTATTCACTGTCCAGCTTTTGCATCCATATGAGGTTATTGAAAATACCATGGCTTGGGTCAGGTGCACCTTAGTCCTCCAAGCTGACATCTTTGCTCTTCAACACTTTAAAAAGTTCCTGTGCAGCAGATTTGCAATACGTCGTCTGATCTCTTGCTGCTTCTTCCACGAGTGTTGACAGGTGATCCAAGAAGAATGAAGTCCTTGACAACTTCAATCTTTTCTCCGTTGATAAGAATGTTGTTTATTGGTCCAATGGTGAGGATTTTTGTTTTCCTGACATTGAGATGCAACCCATACCGAAGGCTGTGTTCTTTGATCTTCATCAGTAAATGTTTCAAGTCCTCTTCACTTTCAGCAAGCAAGGTTGTATCATCTGCATATCGCAGGTTGTTAATGAGTCTTTCTCCAATCTTGATGCCACGTTTTTCTTCATAGAACCCAGCTTCTCGTATTATTTGCTCAGCATACAGGTTGAATAAGTATGGTGAAAGAACACAACCCTGTCACACACCTTTCCCAATTTTAAAACATTCAGTGTTCCCATGCTCTGTTTGAACAGCTGCTTCTTGGTCCAGGTACAGATTCCTCAGAAGTACAATGAAGTGTTCTGGAATACTCATACTTCTCAATGTTGTCCATAGCTTGTCATGATCCACACAATCGAAAGCCTTTGCGTAGTCAATAAAGCATAGGTAAACATCTTTCTGATATTCTCTGCTTTCAGCCAAGATCCACCGGACATCAGCAATGATATCTCTCATTCCACGGCCTCTTCTGAATCCAGCTTGAACCTCTGGAAGGTCTCTGTAAATGTATGATTGTAGCCATTTCTGTATAACCTTGAGCAAAACTTTGCTCGCTTGAGATATCAAAGAGATTGTCCGATGATTTCCGCATTCCATTGGGTCACCTCTCTTTGGAATGGTCACAAATATGGATCTCTTCCAATCAATCGGCCAGATAGTTGTCTTCCAAATTTCTTGGCAGAGATGAGTGAGTGCCTCTTGTGCTGCCTCACTTTCTTGAAAGATTTCAATTTTGATTCCATCAATCCCTGGTGCCTTGTTCTTTGCCACTTCTTTCAATGCGCTTTGGACTTCCTCCCTGAGTATCATTGGCTCTTGTTCATATGGTATCTCTTGAAATGGTTGAACATTAACCATTTCCTTTTGGTACAGTGATTCTGTGTATTCCTTTCATCTTCTCTTGATGTATTCTGCATCGTTCAATAATTTGCCCAGAGAATCTTTCAGTAATGTAAGTCGAGGCTTGAATTTTTTCTTCAGTTTCCCCAGCTTGAGAAATGCTGACCGTGTTCTTCCCTTTTGGTTTTCTAGGTCCAGATCTTTGCATATTTTATTATAGTACCTGGTTTTATCTTCTCAAGGTGATCTTTGAAATTTTTTGTTCAGCTTTTGGACCTCTTCAATTCTTCTATTTGCTTTAGCTTTTCTACGCTGGAGAGCACGTTTTAGAGTCTCCTCTGACACCCATTTTGACCTTCTCCTTTCTTGTCTTCTTAATGACTTTTTGCTCTCTTCAGTATGATGTTCTTGATGTCATCGCACAACTCTTCTGGTCATCGGTCTTTTTGGGAAGCCTACACAGGGTCATTATGAGACGGAACTGACTCAATGGCACTTAGCAATAACAATTGGCATTTACAGACCACCCAACAACAGCCTATAACATGCCTTTTTTCTAGTGTTCATATACCAAGGTAGTCACTATACTGGAGCTTAAGACAAATGTCAATTAATTTGAAACCTAAATTAGGCAAATTCATTTAAAATATGAAGGGATAAAATTAGTAACAAGGGTATCTGGACAGTTCTAAAACATTTGAAACTTAAATACTAAATCAGACATAGATTAAAGAAGAAATCACAAGGGACATTAGAAGTGCTTTCAATGGAGTGAACATAAAAATGCAACATATCAAAACTTACGGGTTGCAGTTAAGTAGTTTTAAAGGAAAATTTATAGTATTAAAAGCTTATATGAAGGGACTTCCAAAACTTGATAGAAAAATTCCATGATCTTTTCATTAAAATTTTCCATGAATTTTTTGAAGCCCCATCATATTAAAAAAGTAGGAAGCTCTATAATCAGAAACCTAAGTTCCCACCCTAAGAAATTAGAAAAAGAGCAAATTAAACTCAAAGTAAGTAGAGTAAAGGAAATGATAACGATCAGAGCAAAAATGAATGAAGTAGAAAGCAGAAAAACAATGGAGAAAATCAATGAGACCAAAACTATTTCTTTAAAAAGATTGAACAAATCTGTTATCAGGATTGAGAGAGAGAATGTCACTGGTGATCTGTGATGTAACCATTAAAACAATACAAGAGTTAAAAAAATAAATGAAAGATAAGGAAATGATATAAAACAACATAGGCAGATCGACTGTTACTACAAGAACAAGCAACATGCTTGCCCAGAAAACATCATGGCAAGTGGTTGGGTCCCCTCAGAGAAAATCCCCCTTCCAAGACTAAGATTCAATGGGAATACACTCTGTGATTGGTGACCACACTCGACACCGATAAGGGGAAGTGAGGGGAAAACAGCATTGAAGCGGTGAGCCAAGCCCTACAACGTTCAAGAGACTTCTGTGAACCCGGGTGAAGACCTGGTTGGCCAGCAGTGTGGCAAGACCTGGGGAACCTTGTGCCCAGAGTCAGTGACATAGCCACAGAGGACTAGAGTGGAGAATGAAGCGTCCAGCTGATAAGAAGAGAGGGCATATGCATAAGAACACCCACATTTGCAGATAGTACTTACTTGTCCTGGCTTGGGTGACTGGATGATCGGAGCTCAACCAGAAGTAAAAAGAAGAGGGAAAAAAAAAAAAATTCTCATACAATTTGATGAACTTGACCTACACCTATGGAAGCAGTAGCTCAAAAGAGGGA
>NW_006408551.1:3839159-3843999 GCF_000296735.1 Chrysochloris asiatica | reverse complement strand
CATGGCAATGAGACGATATACGATAGAATGAATGTAAAACTAATGTTCTCCCATGTAAACTATCACATAATTCACAGTAAATCATTTAAGAAAAAAAGGAAATGACATCAATAACATGGCAATATATGCCAATAAACTTAACAATTTAAATGAAATGGACAAATTTCCCTGAAAAATACAAACTGCTAATGCTAAACTGCAAAGAAATAGGTAGCCAGAGTAGCCTTGTATCTGAGAAATTGAATTATAGTTTAAAACTTTCCCACAAAAACTCTAGGCTCAAATGGCTTTACTAGTAAAGTCTTCTAATAATTTAAGGAAGAAGTAACATTTCTACACAAATATTTTAAGAACACAGAAGAAGAAACCCTTTGCAACTCATTTTATGAGGCCAACTTTACCCTGATACCAAAACCTGACAAAAGTTATAAGAAAATTATAGACAAATATCCTTTATGAACTACGATGTGGAAATCATTTATAAAAATTTAACAAATTGAATTAAACAATATATTGTACATAATTCGACAATGTATCAAAAGTATTGTAGGAATACAGAGGTGATTTGTCATTCAGATCAATCAGTGTAATACACTATGCTTACAGACTAAAAGAAAAATAAAAGGTAACCATCTCAGTAGAAGCAGAAAAAGCACCCAACAAAACTCTTACTTCTAAATATGTTAAAAACTCTTAGAAGAGAACTTCCCCAGTCTGTTAAAGGACATCTACAAAAACTCTGCAACTAACTGAATACTTTGCTTATAATAACAGGAGGAAGACATGAATGTTGTTTATCACTTCTTTCTAACATAGTACTAACAGTTCTTGTTGGCATTTTTATCAGAGTGGAGAAGTAAAGGAATAGGGTGTTATTTGAATTAGTCCCTGTTAATCTTTGTGCTATACCTTTAGTAGGGAAATCTCTTAATTGGGAGAAGTAGAAAGTCTTGTAAAAATGAAGTGCTGACATTGTCTTTATCTGAATTCTCTGTTCTTTGCACATATTCCTTTATACCATATACATTCCTTACTTATGTCTTCTTTATATTATTGATGTGAATGAATACTGTTGTTTTAATGATACTGTGTTTTCAGTGAAAGTTTACACAGTAAATTACTTTCTCATTTTTTAACAATTCCTGTACAAATTGTTCAGTGACAGTAGTTACATTTTTCATACTATGCTGATGTCTTCATTAATTTCATTCTGGTTGTTGAGTATTTTTTTTGGGTAACCTAGCTTTCCTGCCCTACCCTCTTACCATGTTAACTTTGCTTTAAAGTAGTGTTGACCACTTAGTTTCATATAATTGTTTTTTTATAAAAGTTCTGTTTCTTATTTTTGTCCTTTGCTTCCAGGATTCATCTATTGTGCCCTTATCAGAAGGTCGGTAGTGGTAGCCAGGCACCATCTAATTCTTCTGGTATCACGTTGTGGTTCCTGTAGACTGTTTCTCTGTGTTGTTGTTGTTAAGTACCGTGGAGTCGATTTCAACTCATAGTGACCCTGCACAGGATGAGTATTCAGAGTAAATGAGGAATCACTCTCTAGATAGGAGACCCTTGTTATTTTTTGGTGAGAGAAGAAAACCAAGATTCAAAGAAAAAAACTCTATAGAGCTCTGGTAGCATAGTGGTTATGAATCGGGCTGCTAACCTCAAGGTCGGCAGTTCGAAGCTACCAGCTATTCCATGGGAGAAAGATGAGGTTTTCTGCTCCTGTAAAGATTTATAGCCTTGGAAACCCTGTGCAGGGTCAGTGAGTTGGAATCGACTCCACAGTACTTAACAACTATATATATGTGTGTGTGTGTATATATATATATACACACACACATACACACACACATATATATAATGAAAAAGTTAAATATATAAAGTCAACAGAATAGTACAATGAATTCCCCTCCATGTGCAATTTTAACTGTTATCACCATTCGACCATTCTTATTTGACCTATACCTCCACCCATTGCCTAGTCCCAATTGCTTTTGATTTTTCTTAGTTTTTAAAGTCACACTGGACTGCTAATCACATGGTTGACAGTTCAAACACACCAGCCACTCCTTGGAAACCCTGTACAGGGTCGCTGTGAGTCAAAACTGACTTGATGACACTTAACAAATAAACATAGAGTAAAAGTTACCCTTTTCAGGTAACAGTTGTGTTTCTATAAATTTTAACAGATATATACAATCTTGGAGTCCTGGTGTGGCACTGTAGGATAAGCACTGGACTGTAAAAGTCGGTTTGAACTGCCTGGTAGGTGGTTCAAACTCACCAGCCGCTCCTTGGAAACCCTATACAGGAGCACTATGAGTCGAAATTGACTCAACAGCACTTAAGAACAACAACATATACAATCTTAAAACCTCCATCACAATCCACATGTAGAATATTTTCATCATCTCAAATAGTTTTCTTGTGCCCGTTGTAGTCAAGTCCTCTTTCCTTAGCCCCAAACTCTGAAAATCACTCATGTGTTTACGATCCATGTAATTTTGACTTTTCCAGGATGTCATAGTAGTAGAATCACATAGTATTTAATATTTTGAAACTGGCTTCTTTAACTCTCATAATGCTAAAGTGCTGTTGAAATTTATCAATGTAAGTGTTTTGCCCATTTTTAATTTGGATTGTTTTAAGAGTTTTTTATATGTTCTGAATGTTGTTGTTGTTGAGTGCTGTCGAGTCGGTTCCGACCCATAGCGACCCTGTACAGGGTTTCCGAGGGTGTAAATCTTTATGGGAGTAGAAAGCCTCATCTTTCTCCCATGGAGCGGTTGGTAGTTTCGAACTGCGACCCTAAGGTTCGCAGCCCGATTCGTAACCAAGTCATTTAATGGATACAGGACTTGTATATATATTTTTCCAACTGGTAGTTTATGTTTTCATGATCTTAGCAGCATCACAGCCCCAGCCTCCTGCTACCACCTTGCAGACTGGGTAGGACCCCACAGAATAAGCAATGTGTTATTGGTTTTAGCCTGAAGTGAACAGCTGCTCAGAAGTAGAGCTCAGCAGCCTGGGCTTCAGAGGAAAAGGGGATGACTGGCTTCTGCTTCAGCCCCCAGGCCCTAATTTATCCCCAGTTCCCTTCCTGCTGCTGGACTTGGTCCCTCCAATGGGCTTGAGTAGAGGGGAACAGCAGCAGCAACATCTTCCATTCCTGCTACCTCCTTCTGGAACCATTCATGGGCCCTTCTCAGAAGGTGTCCCACATAATCCACCTAACTCGCTGCTTTTGCAGGAAAAGCTGCAGCTGTGGCTCCAGTAGTGGAACTAGGACTAGCACGAGGCCTTCTGGAGAGCAGACTACTTCAGTTTTTAGCTTGATAGGCATGGGTGGCTCTGTGGGCTGGGAACTTTATGGTAGGGAGGAAACCCAGGTTAATGTGCGGTGTAGTCAGATTTTTTTGCTGTTGTTGTAAATGCAAAATATAAGATAATTAGTTGATAAATGTGGATCAGGTGTGTTTCTTAGACTTGCAAGAGACTAATCAATTACAATGATTTTTTAATGTTTTAAACAGCTTTTGGTTTATTGATTTATATTTTTCTTTTGGTTAGTGTTTCCATAGTATCTTTTCTGTTTACTTTTAATCTATCTATATTATATTTGAAGTAAGTTTCTTGTTGTATTGTTGTTGTTAGGTACCATCGAATCGGTACTGACTCACAACGACCTTATGCACAGCAGAATGAAATACTGTCTGGTCCTGGGCCAATCTCACAGCTGTTGCCACGTTGAGCTCATTGATACTGTCACTTTGCCAATCCATCTCACTGGGGGTCTCCCTCTTTTTCTCTGACCCTCCACCCTACCATGGTATTCTTCTCCAGTGACCAGTCCCTCCTGACAATGTGTCCGAAGTATGAGAGCTTGTAGATAGCATATAATTGTGTCATGTTTTTCTAATCTGTTCTGACAATCTTTTAATTGATGTCTGTAGACCATTTGCATATAATGTAATTACTGATATGTTTTGATTTAGGTCTACCATTTTAATTTTTTTCCCTCTGATTCCTGCCTGTTGGGTCATTTGAATATTTTGTAGTACATTCCATTTTCATTTATCTATTAGGCTTTTGGAATCCTGGTCTGGCTGTGGGTTAATGCGCTGGGCTGTGAGCTTGGTTTGAACCGAAGGGTCGATGATTCAACCTTATCACCCACTCCTTGGAAACCACATACAGGGTTGCTATGAGTCGGAACCAACTCCACAGCATTTAACAACAACAATTACACTCTTTAAGGAATACTGGTGGCATAGTGGTTAAGTGCTCAGCTGCTAACCGAAAGCTCAGTGACTTAAACGTACTAAGCACCCTACAGAAGAAAGATCTGACAATTTGCTTCCATAAAGATTACAGTCTTGGAAATCTTATGGGTAGCTGTACTCTTTTCTGTAGGTAGGGTCGCTATGAGTCAGAATCAACCCAATGGCAACCAGTTTGGTTCTGTATTTGTTACAGCTTTTCCCTGCCATTTGGAAGTAGAGTGTTCCTATGAAACTTTTTTTTTTTTTAAGTCAAGATATGGTATCAAGCAAAGAAACTATTATCATTGTTAAATTTATATGGGAAAATTTTTCCACACTCCCAGACCAAAAAATTACTTTTCCAATTATATCAATGAACATATAAAGCATAAAATAACACTAGCACAGTGATCACAGACACAGTTCAAAACTATGGCAACTTGATGCTGAGAAGGCTGAGTGCAGTTCCTGGGGAGGGGTGCTGCACTCTCTGCTCAGGGGGTGTGCTGCCTCTTTAATGTGGCTCACTGGTGAACTATGTTCAACACTAGTTTTGCTTTTTGTCTTTTTTATAA
>NW_006408551.1:3817085-3835155 GCF_000296735.1 Chrysochloris asiatica | reverse complement strand
CTTTCTGCTCCCGTAAAGATTTACAGCCTCGGAAACCCTGTACAGAGTCGCTATGGGTCGGAACCGACTCGATGGCACATAACAACAACAACTACTAGTCCTGGTGTGGTGCTGTAGGAAAAGCACTGAACTGTTAACCACAAAATTTATGGTTCAAACCTACCAGCAGCTTCTCGGAAACCCTGTACAGGGTCGCTATGATTTGACAGCACTTAACAGCAAGAACCACTTATAATTAATATAATTTCAGGTAGAATGTTGAAACCTTACCAGCATATAGTTTCCTTTCCTATTCCTTTCTTTATGTTGTAATTGTCTTATGTATTACATCTTCATAAATTAAAAATCCCATAAGATTGTCTTAAAATTCTTGCTTTCAATTGTCAAACATATTTTAAAGAACTCAACAAAAGAATAGTAGGTTATATGTACTTATAAGTTTCCGTTTTTCTTTATTCTTGATGTTCAAGGTTCCCTCTTTCTGAAGAACATTCTATAGCCATTCTTTTGAGTTTTCCTCCCTCTGAGAATGTTTTCATTTCACCTTCATTCCTGTAAGATATTTTCTCAGGTTAAATTCTATATTTTTAATTCTTACCTTTCAACATGTTAAAAAAAAGTTTTTTTTAATTTCTAATTTTTCTAATCTTCAAATCATTGTTTCCTTGGAAGTAAGTAATATATCCTTTTTCTCTGGATGCTTTTAGAATTTTTTCCTTTTTGACTTAAGTTTTTTGATGTTTGATTATGATGAATCTCTAACTTTGTGTTGAATACTTGAAATTTGTGAAGTTTTCAACCATTATTTCTTCAATGATTTATACAGCCTCATATATTTTCTCTTCTCCTCTAGGACTCTAATACCCTGAATGTTGGGCTAAACTTTTGGTAAAATTTCTTTTTGGTTCTTTTCTATGTGTTCTATTTCTTGGCTGACACATTTTACCTTTCCAGTAGTTTCAAAAGTTGTTTGCCCTTGCTGCTCTTGTTATGTGCCATCGAGTCGGTTCCGACTCATAATGACCCTTTATAGGGTTTCCAAGAAGTGTGCTTGGCATGAAGGTCTTAATGGTGATGCTGTTGATGAACTTCTCAAACAGGTTGAAAGAAATTTATACCCACACATGCACATACATGCTCATACTCACATTTATATAATTGTTGTTGTTATTAAGTGCCATCATGTCAGTTCTGACTCATAGTGACCCAGTGTAGGGTTTTCAAGGAGTGGCTGGTGAGTTTGAACCACCAACCTTGAGGTTAGCATTCTATTGCTTATCCTATAGTGCCATACCAGGACCTCATATATATTTATATAAGTGTGTAAATCTAGGTTATTATTGTACTAGTTTTGTAAATTTTCAGTGTTAGAAATTTCTCAAATATTTGAAGAAATATAGGTCAAAATATGTCATTCCTCTACTTCAAACCCCTCTATAGCTTCTCCTCTTGCCAAAAGCCACATTCTTTATGGTGGAATACTTGTTTCTTTCTAATCAACTGTGACTTCTAATTTCAGAGTAAGAACCAACGTCCTTTTTTTCTGTATGACCCTAATGAACCTGTCTCATGTTCTTAGAGCTTATATAGTGCCTGGCCTATAATAGTAAGAACACAGGCATACAAATACGTTAAGTGAATGACTAGATGTGTCTTCGTGACATGTTTTATTGTTTTCTTCAGAATGCTTGGACCCTCCGTGTATATTATTTTGTGCTGTTGCAGTCATTGTTCCACATACAATATCCTTTACCTCCTGTATCAACAGAGATCATTGCTACGTTTCCTTGGACTCTCAAAAATTATGAGTTGACTGTCATTTCTAAGTCTGTTGTCCCAGAACCATGCATACTTTCTAGAACTTATTGCTCTTCTTTCCTGGTCTCCTTTAAAGCATTTACTTTATTTTAATCTATTTATCCTCATCCTTATGCTTTCTATTCGTATCCATTTTTCATCAGTTCTGCCAGTAAGGTGTCTTCACAGTTTCCATATTTCTCCATTTCATAGTCAAAATCTTCTCCCTATCCTTTTGGGGCAAATATGCAAGAAGGAAGAGGTAGCTGCTAGCATCCTATGCTGCCTATTTGCTCCCTAAAATGAAGAATTATTTTCTTAAATATAGCTGGTTGTAAAGAAAATAATCTGTAGCTGGGTTTTATCATAGTTTATCATAGTTTTACATTCGTAAAGTCCAACCATCTTACTTTGAAGATGAGAAAAAAGGAAGGTAAATTCAAAAGTGTACTTTAGATTTAGTGCCCATCCCCAGCTCATTATTTTTCACTAAAAAAACTCTGTTTTGGCATCTCAACACATGCAGTATGCTGCTGCTGTGTCTTTAAAAGCTATCCTCAGAGCAATGTGGAGGCAGGCATTCAACTGAAGTATTTGAATGAGAGAGCTAGGAGAGGAGGTGGTGGTGGTGGGGTGTTCTTGAAGCCTGTGTGTATGTATGTGTGTGTGTGCATGTGCAAGTGTGACTGTTAGCAAAGCTCTAGATGACATCTCTCTGAACAGCTGGGCCATGGTCTGCTTCGGAGCTGCTTGTCAGAGCAATTAGCTTGCTGGAGACGCAGCAGCAAGAATCAGTAGCGTTTCATTCAAGGGTGAAAGGAGCGGGAGGGGATTGTGGGTGGGAGAAAAAAGCACAGGTTTCCCAGAAGGAATTTCTTCCGGCAAAATTCCGGCAGAACAGTTCCCTATAATGAGATCTCCATTAATAATGTGAGCTCGTTGTTGGTGTAAGTGCGGATCAATCTGGGGTGAGTTTTGGATAATTTTCTTTCTTTATATTAAAGTCCTTGAACTCCACAGACTGGGTAGAGAAGAAGCTAGAAAGATAAATAGATTTTTTAAAAAAAATACTGGACGGTTTACTGCATTGTACACACATGAAAGAAATAAGAGAATTTTCAGGTGTTAAGTTTTATGGCATTTTCATTTTCTGTGTTGATTTTTAAAATATTTTAAAATTACGTTTACTAAGAACTCTTCTTACTCTGTTCTGATGCTCCTTCTGCCATGACTGTTTGAAGCAATGCTTCATTCAGATTTCGCTGAAGAGAATAGTGGTGGTTTCTGTTCTCTTTGGTGATGCTGTTGACGCACATTGCAGGAAGCAGGGAATCCCCTATAAATATCCTGCACGGTCTCATTACACAGCTGTCCACACCCAGCTGGTGAATATGCCTTTCTGTCCTAGGTCTTTATGTAACTGTGCCCTAGTCTTTAAACGTGATAGCAAGAGATTTGTCCCTTTTGCTGTGTTGAGGGACATTTTTGAATATGAACATTTTAGAGCAAATTCTGGAGGACAAATTTGCTCAACCTTTTTACTGAAACATGCTTTTTGACAAATTCAGATAGTCATGCATTTCTTCTGAGTTTATTGCTTCTTATCTTGGACTGTTTGTTTCTTATAATTGGCTTATTTTTGTTTGCTGGCCTTGGTTTCTAAAGAGTACAGAGATGGGATTTCCCCTACCTCCAGTGACGTAGTGGTTTTGTTTGCAGTCTTTTTCTTCTGAGAGGGAGGGGACCAGAAAGAAGGAAGAAGAAAAATTCATTTGAAACGGTGCGTTCTCCCATCTATGACTTGATGATGGTAACTGGGTACTAGTGAATGGAGCTGAAGCCAAAGTGAAAGGTTTTAAAGATAAGATGCTTTTTTGTTTCCATTTAGAATGGGAATGGGAAAGACCAAAGACAAGACTGCTGAAGCAAGGTGCCCAAATTAACCCTATATGTTCTGCTGCCGATTAATTTTATCTGATTGATTTTTCTAAATATGGAAGGAAAAAGCAGGTTTCTGCATGCACTAATAATTATAGATGGGGTTTAGGAATTTTCCTACCTTGTTGGCCATGGTCCTGAACAGTTTATATGCTGTTTCTCAGATCTCAAGAATAGGTGGTTATATAAAATTCTTTGCCACTGTAGTTTGAAGTAAAACTCCCATTTGAATGCATGTGGCTAAAGTAAAGCTTGAGAAAGAAATTGTTAGCTATACTCTTAGGTGTAAGCATATAACCATCATTAGATTTTGGACTGAGTGCTAGAGCTTCTAGTTCATTTTTATGCAACACCATTTTAATATCAGCGATCTTTTGAGGGGCTGCCTGCAGAAGTCAGTGTGAAAATTTCATTAAATTAGACCCTAAGAAAATTTAAAGTTTTTTTGTATGTGGTTGTGTTTGGAAAGCATGTACCTTTAAAACTTGCAGGTTTATTTTCTATCCCCATTTTTTTTTTTGTTTTGTTTTTACTCTGTTGTGCTTTTGTTTATTCTTAATTCTTTATGTGAAAAGAGTAATATATGCTTATATTATGAAATCCTATTTTCCATTTCAATTATATGTAACATTTTCTAAAACAAAAAATTGTTCAAATTACCAAAAATCAACTTTATTTAGGAGCTAGTCAGGGGAAGAAGGCAGATAATCCTAGAATGAAAGGAAAGCATTCCAAAAGATTAACCTATTTAGAAGTTTGCCAGGAAGTGGAGCTAGAAGGGTTAAGAGAAATTCCACCACATCCTTGCATCTTGATATTGCAGCAAATATGTGAATAATTTCTTGCTAGCTTTTCAGGAAACCCCTGTGGTGGACAACCCTCATTAATCGTTGCTGGGAGACTGCTATGACGTCACTGGCAGCATTTCCCTGTCTGCAACAAGGACAGGAATAGCCTTTGAGGGGGAAGAAAACTGCTGTGAAATTTTAAAAGATGATTTGTTAACTTGGTTTTCCTTCCATTTGGGGATGAATAAGATAGACCTAAAATCTTTATTTGTTAGAGATTTCATTCATACCAGGGGGAAAATTGTCAAGAAGTCTCTGTTTCATCTGACAGTACTTTAAAAAAAAAACCCAAAACCACTTTTTTTAAAAAAACCATCAAGGTTTTGGGAAAGGTCAAGGAAAGGAAATCTGCTGAAGGTGCTAGAGAAATAAGATTTCAATTTCTTTTTATCCTTTTCTTCTCACTCCTCCTCCTCTGCTGCTTCTGCTTGCTTGTTTTTAAAGACTCAAGGACTGCTTGTGCAAAAGGTGTTTTAGCATCACTGTGTTAAAAATAATGAAAAATGTGATACATGTTGGAAGGACTTCCTGGCAAAATTGATAGGGACCATTTCTGTGGCTAAATGTTACTATACTTAACCTAATCTCGTCTCTGATACATTCCTCTCTAACCCACCATCAGTATTATAAGGGGGCTTCAAAAAGTTCATGGAAAATGGAATGAAAAGATAATGGAATTTTCCACAAACATTTTGAAGCCGCTTCATATATATATTCTGTTAGAAGCTTCTCTTTAGGAAAAATATTGTGGTTAAAATGTTTGGATTCTAGAGCTAGGCTACCTGAGTTTAAGTTCTAACTTTTCCAATTGCTGGTTCTGTGACCTTGGCAACTTGTTATTTTTGCTTCCTTATATATAAAATGAGGATAATAATAGTACCCCCCTCAAGGGTTGCTTTGAACATTTAAAGAGTTAACACATGTACAGCTTTTAAGACTGTCCCTGGTCGCTTTTAGCATTAGCTATTATTAATTTTTAGAAATATTAAACCGGGGTATACCATTTATGGGAGTTTTGGTGTGGCGCTGCAGGGTAAGCACTGGACTGTAAGGTCGGCAGTTCAAACTCACTAGCAGCTCCTCGGAAACCCTATACGGCATTGCTATGAGTTGGAACTGACGCCTCGTCCCTTAACAACATACCATTTTATGGCTTTATATCACATGTTAACTTTTTTGAGCAAGCCGAAAGAAATTTTTAACCCATGTAGAATAATTGAGTTTTTAAAATGGATATAAGTATAATGTAGATTTTTAAGCTTAAAATCAACGCAGTTGATCCTTTTAGAAGTATCTTTTCTAATTTAATGCTTAGAGCGAGACCAAATTGAGAACATGCTCCTGGAGAAGATTATCCGCTCTTTCTGTCTTTGACCATCACTCATCCCTTGATGATGATGGTGGTGGTGGTTTTGCTCATGGTGGTTGTGTTTTTACTTTCTTCTTTGGATTTTGATCTGGTTTAAAATCTAAGGACACTTGTCTTTGGTATCTGCTGTGTTCTCTGCTTATCTGTGTGAGTAGATATGGTGATGTACTTCTTTCTCCATATATTTCTGAGGATATAAGAGTTTTATGAAGTACTATATGTGCCATGTTATAAGAAGGCTCCTTCAATTCATTGACTTTTAAAAAATCTAATATCTTAAATGAACCAATGTCAAATCACAAACAAATACTAGAATATTCAGCATCTCCATGTCCTTTTAATTTCGTATGAAGACATATAAGTAGAGAGTCGTTCTTTTGTGACTTTTGAGGTATTGCTTTTTAGATTGCTTGCTAAACTACCGAGGTACATTGACAAAAACATTAATGGCATTTTTTCCTGCCCTAGCAATTTCTTTAGGCCAGTGAGTAAGGGGTACATAACTTTTCTAGAGGAGCTCTGGTAACGTAGTGGTTACGAATTGGGCTGCGAACCGCAAGGTCAGTAGTTCGAAACTACCAGCTGTTCCGCGGGAGAAAGATGAGGCTTTCTGCTCCCGTAAAGATTTATAGCCTTGGAAACCCTGTACAGGGTCGCTATGAGTCAGAACTGACTCCAGGGCATATAACAACAACAAAATATTTGGGAAATGAGTACTGCTGTGGTACTGTAGGATAAGTACTGGACTGCTAGTCATAAAGTTAGTGGTTCAAGCCTACCAGCCATTCCTTGGAAACCCTACACGGTCCCTATGGTTTGGAACTGACTCAATGGCTCTTAATAACAAATATATAGGAAAAGAGAGTTCTTTTGTTAAAAGGAGATACAAGTTGAAGCAAAATAAAAAGTAAGCACCACGGCCTGGGTAAATGCTCTTCAAAGTCTAGGTACTGCTACGGGATGTGGTGACTGGACATTATACGTCACTGATGAGAAGTTTTTGTCTCCAAAACTCTTAAATGCATTTATTCTTGGGAGTTAATGAGAAATGTGAACAATGATTTTGGTACAAAGACATTCATCACAATATTTTATTATAAAAGTTAGCAACTGCTGTACCAGCAGTTGCTGGTCGCCATTGAGTCAGTTCTGACTTATGGCTACCCATGTGTGTCAGAGGAGAATTATGCACCATAGAGTGTTCAGTGTCTGATATTTCAGAAGGAAATCACCAGGTCTTTCTTTTAAGGTGCCTCTGGACTGGAACAGTCAACCTTTTGGATAGTAGTTAAACACATTAACCATTTATACCACCCAGGGACCAAAACCACCAGCTGCCCTTGAGTCAGTTCTGAAGGACAGCCATTGCCTAAATACCCAGTGATAGGAAATTAAATTATGGTACATATATTAACATTGCTAAGTAGCTACTAAAGTGACTTTATGTTTAAAAGTTAGTAATGGGAAAAATGATCATAGATTAGTAGTGGTCATAGTTTTAGTAGTAAGAAAAGTGTGTTATCTGAAGATGTTCTATATCATGTAAGTTACATTAAAAATTCTTAATGCATATAAGCAAAAGTTAGAAAAATACACCTCAAAACATTGCTGTTACTAATAGTAGTTACCTCTGAATTATAGATTATGGGTGATTTTTGTTTTCCTGTTTATACTTGTATGTGTTTTCTATACGTATAAAAGACTGCTTGCATTAATCTTCTAACCATAACAAAAGAATAACATTTTTAAGATTCCTAGTGTTAGTATCTAAAAGTAAAATTTCAGAATGTGCTAAGATGAAAATAAATGACAACTTACATAAATTTTTAAGCAAAATGCTTAGAAACACAGTAATTGCCAATAAATTATCTGTTGCCATTGTTCTTATTGGAGGAAAAGTGTTTCCTGTAATCAAAGCCCCAAGACTTTTATGTTAAGGAGAGAACATCATTGAGAAAACCTATTCATATAACTTCTTGTCTTTCTGAGGTTAATTAATACACTGTCCTTCTATATCTGCCTGGCCCTATGTCAGAAAATAGTTGCAGGATTAGAGTAGAATGTTTTGGTTTTCCCCGGTGAGGGTATAAAAGAAATTTCATGGAAAGGAGAGGCCTTTTAAGCCTTTCTTTGCAGTGATTTTTAACTTTTTTCCCCAATCTTTGTGCAGTGGTTAAGAGCTCAGCTGCTAATCAAAAGGCTTGGCGATTTGCACCTTACCAACCACTCTGCAGGAGAAAGATGTAGGTAGCATGGCAGTCTTCTATTACAGGAATTGTGGAACTGTATTTATTGCTGCTGTACTGTTGTTGTTATTAGGTGCCATCAAGTCAATTCCCACCCATAGTGACCTTGAATAGGGTTTCCAAGGAGCAGCTGGTGAGCTTGAACCACTGACCTTGCAGTTCAAATGCCTTTGCAGTCTAATGCATTAGCCCATAGTGCCACACCAGGATTCCAATATTAGTCTGCCGTATTAGTCTGCCCTTATATGTCCCTTAGAACTCAGTGTTGACAAAAGAATTTTGTAGGCATCCATTTACATTTTTTTTGGTAGAAATACTTTATTACTTAACCTTGTAGATTCTGTGATCATGTATTATCAAAATATTGCTACTTAAATCTGAGTCAGACATTTAAAAAAAGTTTAATATACTCTAATGGCAAAGTTTCTGCGTTGGTATATCCAGACTTTTGTTCTATAGGTTCCACACACCCATCTGACTGTCTTATTTTGGCTACTTCAAAAGCAGAACCCTTATAGAATTAGAGGTGGCAGGGTCTAATATACTAGCTTCAAATTCTAAATTCCAATGCTGCACTGGTAAAAGGAATATATTCATTGTTTTCTGAGAAAGTTGATATTTCTTGAACAGAATAAGGCTCTTCTACAGTTGTTGTTAAGTGCCGTTGAGTCAGTTCCGACCCACAGCGACCCTGTAGAGGGTTTCCAAGGAGCAGCTGGTGAGCTTGAACCACCAACCTTACAGTTCAAACTGACTGCAGTCTAGTGTATTAACCCATAGCGCCACACCAGGACTCTTCTACAGTATTACTAGTGTAATTTGAAAACAAAGTGGTTTCTTCAGATACTATTGCAGTTCCTGTGGCAGATGTATTATCAGTTGCTGCAGATGAAGATGATTCTCCATTAATAGTGTCATTGTCAGGCTTCAGATATGAGTGGTTTTGGAGCTGTTGCATTTTTGGGTCTGGCAGCAACCTGAGATGGAGATGAATGTGTGTACTGTCTCCATTATCTACTTATGAACAGCATGAGTTTTGAACTAGAGTATTTTAGGTACATGATTATCCTTTCCATTATTACCTCCAACAGTCAGCCTGGTAGATGGCCTTGCTGAAGGCTCTCTGTTCTCATCTGAGGCATCACCATTTTACTGTATTTTGGTTGGAGACGAATTGCAGTTTGCTAGATATTCTTGCTCAACCACCAACCCATCAAGCATTACTCTCAATTCACCCGTTTGCACTATACCATTCTTGTTTTCTAAGGAAAGCTTTCATTGTTCTTTCACGCTTTCTAATTTTCTATTGTGTATTAACAGAACTTGTTTCAAATCTACTGTTGCTCTTCCTAACATAGCATCTGCTTTTTAAGTGTGATGACTCCAAACTTGGAATTCCAAAGTACTTTGTAAAGTCACATGTACGGTTAGCTGTTCATCCCATTTTGGATTAGAAGAACTACTGGATTTTGCTGTTTTCTTATTTTTTCCATCTACAGCTACTTCTGTATATATTGTTGTTCTAAATTAGTTCTTATTCTTTTTAGTTTGGCACAGAAGCAGTTACCTGTAACTGTAACCTTCTACTGTGGTTATTACTAGTAGACCTTGGTAAAGCAGTGGCCATGTCCCAAAATTCAGTTTAATAAAACTGTGTACCAAGAACTGTGTCAGACACTGGGGATACAAAGATGAGTAAGACACGATTCCTTCTTTCAAGGAGCTCATAATCAGGTGAGGAGACAAACTGACCACCACAGCAGCCATGCCTCCTCCTGGGGTGGGCGCCCACACCTTTCTGCACCCAAGATCATCTCACAGCAGGCATGCTGGCAGCAGCCACCCCATTTACTTTCTGGTAAACTGATATGTACCTGTACAAAACTATACTCAACATGTGAAAAACTTATAGAAAGACACATCAATAGCTATTTTTACTGGGCAGTCTTGCCAGAATTTAACTTTATTCCTCGTATAATTCATTTTCAGTCAATTTTTATAGAAAGAATGACCATAGTCTCTAATTCCATAATTTTCATGGCCTTTGTACCTGAGACCATTTCTTCTCATAATGACAGTGGTATTCTTGTTAGGTGCTATAGAGTTGGTTCCAACCCCCTAAGTACAACAGGACAGAACAACATCATGATTTAAAAACAAAGCAAAAACACAGCTGAGTCAAATAAAAACAAATTGTTTCCAAGCTAATTTTGACCCTTGTATCTTAGGTTTTGTCCAGTATCAGCATTTATTTACTACCATATACTAAAAATGGAGACCAAAGTTTTGTTGCAGTCAGACCTATTAATTACATCAATTATTGATGAAAAGCATGGAAGGTATATTTTAGAATGTTATTATTGAGTACCACAGGGGAGAAAAAACAGCTTGTTTTGTCTAGTGTCCTCATCCAGTTTGTATATATCAAGATTCCACTTTTCTTCAAGCAGGTCTGCAGCTGAAAAAGAAGGAATGGGGTCATATAGAATGTGAAGAGGCATTTGTATGGTGCTGTAGGATCAGCACTGAACTGTGAACCTGTAAAAGGTCATCAGTTTAAACCAACCAGCTTCTCCTTGAAAACCCTACACAGGGTGACTAGGAGTTGGAGTTGACTCAATGGCACTTGACCACAACAATTCTTCTCTGAGAGTAGGGAAGGGTGATAGTGCCTAGTGTATTTACAAAAGAGGACAGGTAGGACAAAATTCCAGTGTAGGCGCTGACTGTGATTTGAAAATTCAGAGTTAAGGGCTTGAGATCTCTGAGATCTGTGATGGGAAAGTTAACAATAAATTAAAACCTTTAGCTGTCTCTATTTTATGACATGGGAAGCTTCAATACTATGTTCTCAACCTGGCAAGCACTCCACTTAACATTAATCCTTCAGTTTACTCTCAGAATTGATTTCTGAGAATTCCTGAATTTCTCTAATGAGATTAAATAAGAGAAAATCTTCAGGGTTTAGGGGTCCCTTGTTATTTAAATAAGTTCATTGTCATTGGTATACACTTTTGGGGGTGGGGGAAGAGACTGTTTACTTTTAGTAGATTGGCAGCATTTATTTTGTCTGTAGAGACTATTCCCTGACCAATATTTGCAGCAGTTTCTATGGAAAATGCTTTATTTTTTAAAAAAGAAAAAGGTAGTGGTGGGGTCTCATCTAGTAACTCTTAGTGACAGAGCCTGTTGCCATGGAGTCCTGGATCAGATTGGCTGACTCGAGGGCCAATGAGCTGATAGAACATAAACACATCATCATTTAACCTTGAAGAGTTCAGTTATTCAGTGATGACATTAATAACATATCTGTATATAGAGCTGTGAACTAAAATGTTTCAAGAACAGTATAAGGTGTTTTTCTCTTTCAAAATGTGCTAGTTAATATAAACAATGTAATGGTATATTAGCCTCTTAATGTGATTTGAATGAGAGACAGCTACCACCTATCTGAATTGAGGCATTGCTGCAGTCAATTGGACTTGTGCCAAGACTAAGTCAAACTCTGGCCTTCTAGACCAGAGGAGATTTGTTTTGCTTATTTTAGTAGCTTGAATGCTGAGTCAGAAATTGGCAGTTTTACCTTCCTTCTCTTCCATTACGATATGGTGGATCCCTGTAAATAATTGTGTTTATTCTAGAGATAACTGGCAGTAGCTTTCTTGTTTTCTGTCTTTGCTTCCCTAGCTTGTTGTTTATATTAATTGACTTATGTCTGTTCACTTAGTTCAATATTGGTTCCATGTCATAGCATACCTTACTTCCCTGAAGATTAAGAATAATTTGTTTCTGAGGAGCGGCTGGTGAGCTTGAACTGCCGACCTTGTTGTTCAAACTGCCTTTGCAGTCCAGTGCGTTAACAACACCAGGACTGTGCAACTAGGGATCCTTAAATAGAGTTAAACCCCAAAGAAAAAACCATTGCCCTCAAGTTCATTTCAACTTCTAGCAACCCTATAGCACAGAGTAGTGCTGCCCCATAAGGTTTCCAAGGCCGTAAATCTTTACTGAAACAAACTGCCATACGTTTTACCTGCGGAATGGCTGATGGGTTTAAACTGCTGGTCATTCTTTTAGTAGCCAAGCACTTAGCTACTGCACCACCAAGGTTTCTTGTATAGAGTTAGATTCTAATATAGCACTGTAGGATAATCACTGCAGTGTTGATGGTTCAAACCCACCAGTCGCTTCTCAGAAACCCTATGCAGGGTTGCTGTGAGTCAGTTTTAGGGAACAAGGAGTAACTAATATGTCTAGAGCTATGTAAATTGTGAGAGCCACAAGAGATGGAGTCAGAGACAGTCTAGTAGGCAAGTCATTTTAGGGTATTGTAGGTCATTTTAAAAGTCTTGGTGTGGCGCTGTGGGCTAATGTGTCGGACTGCAAAGTCATTTGAACTGCTGCAAGGTCAGTGGGTCAAGCTCACTAGCTGCGCCTTGGAAACCTTATACAGGGCCACTATGGGTCAGAATCAACTCGACGGCACTTCACAACAACAGGTCATTTTAGGAGTCTTGGAGTAGTGCTATAGGATTATACACTGGACCACAAGGTTGGTTCGAACTACAAGGTCAATGGTTCAAACTCACCAGACGCACTTAGCAACAACAACAAAGGTCATTTTAAGCACTTTAACTTTTGGTCTGAGGGAAATGAGAAGACATTGGAAGGTTTTGATCTAGGATAGAACATAATCTGACAATGTTTTAACATTTTGGCTACTATGTTGAGAAAATACTGTGGGGGAGAGAGGTGGAAACAGGGAGACCAATTAGAAGGCTCTTGCAGTCATTCAACCAAGAAAGGATGGCAGCTTAAACCATTGTAATAGCTACTGAAGTAGTAGAAAGTGTGATCAAATTTGGGGTGTATTTTGAAATTAAAAGTCAACAGGATTTTCTCCATGATCACTTTGAGCTTTTGATTTACTCTTATATAAAATAAGAATAGTACTATCCACTTAAAGTGTTTTGCTCCATTTACACAAAAGAGTATTAATGGTAAAAGTTCTTGAAGTGAGGCTTCCTTAAGATCTGAGCCTTCAGACATTGTGTGTTCTTTAAACATCTGATCAGCCATCATAGGTAACAGTCTGAAGAAACCAGCCATGCTTCAGTGATTCATCTCTGGTTTTAGACCTAAGCTTAAAGTTCTTCTTTTTGGAAGTAGCATTTATCTAAACTGATTTTTTAAAAAAAATTTTTTTTTTCCTCCCCCCAAATACCAGGAAGGATGAGAAGCCAAGTACAGTAAGAAGTAAACAGAATTCCTATGTCTTCTCTTCCTTACAGTCTCATTGTATTATGTAAGGTGCTGTTGACTCACTTATATATAAGATACCAGTTCTGATTGGGAATCTGTTAATTTGTAAGAGAGGTGCAGTACCAGTGAACAGTGAGGAAAATGGACCTCTCAATGACTTTTTCCTCCTTTCTTACTGTGTAATATGGTTCCCTACTGCTGTCGAATCAACTCTGACTCAAAGCGACCCATTGGACAGGTAGAACTAATCCTTAAGGGTTCTGAAGCTGTGAGTCTTTACAAGAGCGGACAGCCTCATCTTTCTCCCAGGGAGCGGATGATGGGTTTGAACTGCCAGCCTTGCCATTGCCCAGTGCTTAACCCACAATACCACCAGGGTTCCGTAGAATATGATTATTGTTGTTAAGTGCCTTCAAGTTGTTTCTGACTCATAGTGACCCTGTATAAGGTTTCCAAGGAGCAACTGGTGGGTTTGAACCACTAACCTTGTAGTTTAGCAGCCCATTGCTTATCCTGCAATGCCACACTAGGAGGAACTAATATTCAGAGTATCTACTGTGAAGAGATACCTTACATTTGTTAACTCAAACAATTTTCCATTGGTCCTATGAGGAGAGTATTATTTCTGACTTAAAGATGAGGAGGCTGAGGCTCAGTTAGTTATATGATTAATAATATGCTTGCTGTCTCCCACATTGTAGAGATTGGATGTTCTTTATTTTGATAGATGCTCTTTCTAACGTAACCTATAATGGTACTAATTTTTTATTCTAGACTCATGGAAAGAGAACGGTTGTGTGCTGGTGGCCAGAAGGCAGACTTGCAGATGTGCCCTTTGGTTGTTTAAATTGTTATATATTCCTGAGTGTTTTTGTGTACATCCAAAAACAAAAAACTAGAGTGAATAGAAGCAAATACTTTTTAAAAAACTGTTTTATTATGAATTATGTGATAGTTTACATGGGAGAACATTAGCTTTACATTCATCCTATCGTATGTCATTATATTGCCATGGTTAGAATCCCCTCCATGAATCATCAACCAATCAAAGGGTATACTCTGCAAGCCTGCCCCTCTGTTGTCAGCACATAGCCCCTCTCCCTCTCTGGGTCTAGAGTTCCCCGCAGCTCCATCTCTCTACGTTACCATCTCTGCCTCCATCTCTGGTGTCACCATCTTCTCCCTTGTTGGTCCCAGGGGCCTCCACTCCTGGACTGCAAAGTCAACCACTCCCCTCCTTTTGCTACAAAGCAGCTACTTTTACATTTCCAACCCTCACAGTCAGTCCTGATAGTAATTATTCACTATTGTACCACATGAGTCCTATCCCCATCTCCTTTCATCAGTCCTACCTTGGCAGATTGGATACTACTCATTGGAGATGGAGATTCTGCCTTCTTCCATGCCCTCTGGATTTAAGCTCCCTCTTGAAAGTTTGTAAGCCAGGCACAGAAGCAAATACTTTTGGATGATGATGCATGGAGGAGATTGTAATCATTGCAGTGAAACGAAATATGATAGCATGAGTAGAAAACCAGTGTTGTCCCATGTAAACTGTCACTCAATTCACAATAAAAACTTAAAACAAAAACAAAAGTCATCTCTCCCTTATTTTCCTCTTCCCTCCCAAGCACCTCTTCCCTAGGATGTTGTCCCAGGATTCTTTGCTTGTAAGAATTGCTTTCTATTATTTTCATTGTTATTATGTGCCACTGAGTCTGTTTTGACTCATAACCATCCTGTATAGGGTTTTTAAGGAGCAGCTGGTGGTTTGAAGCCCAGTGCTGAGTGTACAGTGCCCCACCAGGAGTCCTGTGTAGACTTTCCAAGGCTTTATATGTTTGGTAGAAAAAAATGTCATCTTTCTTCCACAAAGTGATGGGTTTGAACTGCTAATCTTGTTGTTTAAAGTCCAGTGCTTATCTTGTGGTGCCATGGTGCTCCCCACTTATATACTGTTGTTGTTAAGTATCATTGAACCAGTTCATAGCAACCCTCTATAAGGTTTCTAAGGAGCAGCCAGTGTTTTTGAACCACCAGCCTTGAGATTAGCAGTCCATTGCTTATCTTACAGCACCATACCAGTACTCTACATTTATACTGTTGGTGGTGGTTGCATGCCATGGAGTTAGTTTCAATTCATAGTGACCCAGCATAGGGTTTCCAAGGCTTTATGGGAGCAGGAAGCCTTATCTTGCGGAACAGCTAGTTGTTTCGAATGGAGGTTAGCTACCAACTCTACCACTACACTACCAGAGCTCCTTTTACATATATGCTTTTATTGTTGCTAAGTGTCCAGGGGCTTCAAAAGTTTTTAGAAAAATTCCATTCTCTTTTTCAATTCCATTTTTCTACAATTCCTCCACCCCAGCCATACCAACTACACTTCCCATTTTGTATAACCTTTACTACTATCCATTTCCAAATGTTTTTTTCTCTTTCCCTCCCCCACCTTCTTTCATTTCTTTTTTTTCCCATTTGCATGAAAGTTCCCAATTGTTTGTCCTAATGAGAAAATAATTATATATTGTTTCCTTCCAGTACATGGGGTGAGGGTGGGGGTGGGGAGAAGCAGTTTTGGTTTTTCTTCCTTTTCTTTTCAGTTGCCTTTCACTGTTACCCAAATTCACATGGGTCTGCCACTCACCTGTCAGTTTGTGGTACTTGTGGAGACAGCCTGTTGCTGTGATTCTTAAAGCTATGCTAATGATATTTTAAATACCATCAAGACCACCCATGGTGGACAGGTTTCAGATGAACTTCCAGATGAAGACAGACTAGGAAGAAGGAGACAAACTCAGGTTTGAGTTAGAGCAGTTTTGCAGGAGGGAAAAAAGTTCTGAACTCTAGAGATCTTTCTATCCTTAAGATTGTATATTTTCTGCATAGTGGAGCTGCTTTGGAAACACTAAAGAAAATGGAAACAGCTGAGGGAAAGCCCCACTGCTGTTTTTCCTTTGAGAGAAGAGGAAATTTGATCTGTTCTGTTTTTACTCAAGGAAGTAAATTGGGCAGTTTTGGCCAAGGATGTAGAGAAGCTGACAGAAGAAACTGTCACACACAGTCCAAATATTCTTTAGTCCATTAATCAGAGAACCTTCCATGCTTATTTCAGGGCAAGTACAGCCATAATAGATACTGAACAAAGCAAGAAGGTACATGTCCAAAACATTTTAATCTACTTTCTCTTTTACATTGCCTAAGGATTTGCTCTGTGTACCAGCCAACTCCTGTGGGCTTCCTCACACATTGGTGAATCGATTTACAGTTGTAGAGCAAAATGATTTTCTTGCTTCCTTGATTTGGGAAATTAGCATTATTGTTGTTGTTGTCATTATCATTTATTATTATTTACCTAGCACTAGTGATACAATAAGAGTTTGATACAATCAAGATGGCGGATTGTGTAGACGTGCAGTGAGGAACTGTATCACCAACAACATAGAATACTGAGCAAAGCAGCCTCAGGGGATGGTGCTAGAACTCTGAACCAAATATAAAGGAATATTTAGAAGATTGGAAGGCTTACAGCTAGGGGAATTTGTAGGAGAATCAAGAAATCCATTGCTTTCTAATTCAAGACGCTCAGCTATTCCCGGAGCCGCTATCTTGGGACAGAATAAGTGGGGGAAGGATCAGAACAGCCACGAATGCCTGAGAGAACCGAGGAGATACAGGTGTGGACATTCTTTCTCTCTGTTTTGTTTTTTTTTCTGGTATCTGTCCATTGTTCACTGGTCTCTCGCTGACTGCGCACCTCCATTTTGGTAACTAGAGGGGGGATACCTGAGCGAATGTATATCCCACCCCCACCCCTAGAGGATTCTACTACGCATGCGCACAGATCTCGAAATTTAAAGTAAAAGTTTCTAAATAAAACCAAATGGCCACCACTTATCTGTCTGTCGTACTGTGGTGGCTTGTGAGTTGCTGTGATTCTGAGGGTTGTGAGTTGCTGTGAAGCCACTGGTATTTTAAATAACAAGCAGGGTCACCCATGGTGGACAGGTTTCAGATGAGCTTCCAGACAAAGACAGACTAGGAAGAAAGAGTGATGAACTACTTCCGAATCTTTAGTCACTGAAAACCTTATGAATAGCAGAGAAACACTGTCAGATACAGTGCAGGAAATGAGCCCCTCATGTTGGAAGGCACTCAAAATGTGACTGGGGAAGAGATGCCTCCTCAAAGTAGAGTTGACCATCATGACGTGAATGGAGTTAAGCTCGTGGGAGAAAAGCCCACAGAATCTTCATTTGCTGATGGGGCACAACTCAAAATGAAGAGAAACAGCTTCAAACATCCATTGAAAATTGGAACATGGAATATACGAAGTATTCATGAATCTGGGAAAACTGGAAGTTGTCAAAAATGAAATGGAATGCATAAACATCGATATCTTAGGAATTAGTGAGCTGAATGGACTGGTATTGGCCATTTTGAATCTGACAACCACATGGTTTACTATGTCATGAATGACAAATTGAAAAGGAATGGTGTTGCATTCATCATCAAAAAGAACATACCCAGATCAGTCATGAGGTACAATGCTGTCTGTGATAGGATAATATCCATGCACCTACGGGGAAGCCCAGTTAATACCACTATTA